>NC_092149.1:30039577-30207077 GCF_045791955.1 Oncorhynchus clarkii lewisi | reverse complement strand
ATATACTAGCTCTCGAAAACCTGTGACTGTTGGTTGCCTGGCAGGTGTTCATGTATTAGCTCTCGAAAACCTGTGACTGTTGGTTGCCTGGCAGGTGTTCATGTATTAGCTCTCAGAGACCTGTGACTGTTGGTTGCCTGGCAGGTGTTCATGTATTAGCTCTCAAAAACCTGTGACTGTTGGTTGCCTGGCAGGTGTTCATGTATTAGCTCTCAAGACCTGTGACTGTTGGTTGCCTGGCAGGTGTTCATGTATTAGCTCTCAGGGACCTGTGACTGTTGGTTGCCTGGCAGGTGTTCATATATTAGCTCTCAAGACCTGTGACTGTTGGTTGCCTGGCAGGTGTTCATGTATTAGCTCTCAGGGACCTGTGACTGTTGGTGCCTGGCAGGTGTTCATGTATTAGCTCTCAGGGACCTGTGACTGTTGGTTGCCTGGCAGGTGTTCATGTATTAGCTCTCAGAGACCTGTGACTGTTGGTTGCCTGACAGGTGTTCATGTATTAGCTCTCAGAGACCTGTGACTGTTGGTTGCCTGGCAGGTGTTCATGTATTAGCTCTCAGAGACCTGTGACTGTTGGTTGCCTGGCAGGTGTTCATGTATTAGCTCTCAGAGACCTGTGACTGTTGGTAGCCTGGCAGGTGTTCATGTATTAGCTCTCAGAGACCTGTGACTGTTGGTTGCCTGGCAGGTGTTCATGTATTAGCTCTCAGAGACCTGTGACTGTTGGTTGCCTGACAGGTGTTCATGTATTAGCTCTCAGAGACCTGTGACTGTTGGTTGCCTGGCAGGTGTTCATGTATTAGCTCTCAGAGACCTGTGACTGTTGGTTGCCTGGCAGGTGTTCATGTATTAGCTCTCAGAGACCTGTGACTGTTGGTTGCCTGGCAGGTGTTCATGTATTAGCTCTCAGAGACCTGTGACTGTTGGTTGCCTGGCAGGTGTTCATGTATTAGCTCTCAGAGACCTGTGACTGTTGGTTGCCTGGCAGGTGTTCATGTATTAGCTCTCAGAGACCTGTGACTGTTGGTTGCCTGGCAGGTGTTCATGTATTAGCTCTCAGAGACCTGTGACTGTTGGTTGCCTGGCAGGTGTTCATGTATTAGCTCTCAGAGACCTGTGACTGTTGGTTGCCTGGCAGGTGTTCATGTATTAGCTCTCAGAGACCTGTGACTGTTGGTTGCCTGGCAGGTGTTCATGTATTAGCTCTCAGAGACCTGTGACTGTTGGTTGCCTGGCAGGTGTTCATGTATTAGCTCTCAGAGACCTGTGACTGTTGGTTGCCTGGCAGGTGTTCATCCACAGGACTATTTTTGTTGTTGTATTTTATTCAGATCCCCAGTAGCTGTTGCTGAAAGCAGCAGCTACTCTTGCTGGGGTCCACACAAAACATGAAACCTGACATATAACAGAATATCAATAGAAAAGAATAGCTCAAGAACTGAGCTACACACTTTGATAAGGAAAAGAATAGACCCAAAGAAAGGTCCTGCTGACAGTTACACACATTACTGACAGGTACCCACATTACTGACAGTTACCCACATTACTGACAGTTACCCACATTACTGACAGTTACCCACATTACTGACAGTTACACACATTACTGACAGTTACCCACATTACTGACAGTTACCCACATTACTGACAGGTACACACATTACTGACAGTTACCCACATTACTGACAGGTACACACATTACTGACAGTTACCCACATTACTGACAGTTACCCACATTACTGACAGGTACACACATTACTGACAGTTACCCACATTACTGACAGTTACACACATTACTGACAGTTACCCACATTACTGACAGGTACCCACATTACTGACAGTTACACACATTACTGACAGTTACCCACATTACTGACAGGTACCCACATTACTGACAGGTACCCACATTACTGACAGGTACCCACATTACTGACAGGTACCCACATTACTGACAGTTACCCACATTACTGACAGTTACACACATTACTGACAGGTACACACATTACTGACAGGTACCCACATTACTGACAGGTACACACATTACTGACAGGTACCCACATTACTGACAGTTACACACACATCAGTACATATACATTACTGACAGGTACCCACATTACTGACAGTTACACACACATCAGTACATATACATTACTGACAGTTACACACACATCAGTACATATACATATGCCTAAAAGCCTAAGTGTTGTGCGTGTTGTTTTATTTGTTTGCTTGAATAATTTGATTGAAGGGAGTTTATGGCTCTATGCAATACTGTGTGTTGCCTTGAATTCATTCTGGATTTGGGGACTGTGAAGAGACCCCTGGTGGCATGTCTGGTGGGGTAAGTATTTCTGTCAGAGCTGTATGTAAGTTGATTATACTGACCATTTGGAATTTTCTACACAATAATATTTCACAAAAACAAGAATTGATGCAGTCAATCTCTTCTGTACTGATATGAATACTGTTGACATTAGCCCTCTGTGTACATTGAAGGGCAAGGAGTGTTGATGTAGTGGGGACGTGACTGGTCTGGTGTCCTTGGTTTGTGGAGTCACCTTCCTGGTTCTGGCTCAGCCTCATGACTCATCAGCTTTAGCCAACACACAGACCCACCTGGTGACGGGTAGCCCTAGTGATGATAAGGTGGTGAAACTCTATTTTCTCACTTTAGTCAAATGTACGAGAAGTGCATTGTGAATAAAATAATGGGATTATTTTGTTTTTGTACCAATGTCTAATGCCGTCCTTGCATAATGGAGGAAATGGGAGGAAGGAATCTTGTTAGGTTTTGGTTGTGGAGAACGTGCGTTTCTTAAGCATTTGTGGATGAAGATATTAATATAGTTTGCATAATATGTTAGACTCTAAACAAGCTAAATTAGCTTGTTGTGTCAGTGATAGAATATTTGGAGTTTGTGGTTTTCCTCAAAGACGTTTTCGCTTTTAAAACTTTTTAAAATACGCATTTTGAATAATATAAATTCTCATGTCACATAGTACTTCTACAAATTCCTATGAATTTGATCCCTTACAATTTCCGATGGGGAAAAAAATAAACAAAAATCAAGGGGGAAAATACCCCTGTCCCCTACACAAATAACCCTCTTCATGAACCAAATGAATGAAGAAGGCCAGTGGAAGGACAGTAACTCAGCAGGAGTAATGTGTGAGCTGTAATCATACGAGGGATTAGTGTTGAATTGGACGTATCTGGTGTGTCTGGCCTGGCGGTTGGAGTTTAAGAGCACGTCAACGTCTCATTGGTTAACCTCAGATTACAGAGCACAGGGGAAGTAATTGTTGGATCAAACTCTGTGAGACAGCTGTGTTTATTAGAGGTTACACCGCGAGAGTCATGACAACAGAGCGGGTTACGCTGGGAGGGTGGGGTTCTGGTGTTAGCCAGGCTACTCGAGTCTGAGCCCGGAGCTAAATGCTAACTGTTAGCAATGCAGCGGAGAGCATAGTGAAATGGATACAAACATGTAGCCTAGGGGTACATTGGCATAAATCTGTTTTCTAACTGATCAATCTTCAAATGTTATTGATTAATAAGAGATTTTTATGTTTCTACGTGCTTTGTTGTTTTTGTAAATGGGGTGAAACCACTGTAACCTCTAATCTTAATTACAGTGATTGATCCTGAGTGTCATTTTAGGGTCATGGAATAGAATCATATAGAATCAATAGAATCATACAGCCCCTGAGAACACAATGCTGCGAAACACATCTGAATAGACATCACGGGATATGAATGTTTTTGACACGCAGTTGAACTCATATTTCCCAATAATTGGATTTATATTTGCTCCGTGAAATAGTAGACTGTTGCTTCGTAGATTCTATATTCCATGACAGCAGTTTTATGGCTGTGTGGAATCTCAGGCCAATTGGACAGATCTTATCGGAGAGCAGTCGGGATCAAGACCAGGAGGTGGGAGAGAGCAGTGGAAGACGATTAATTATTCACGTTAGTCTGTGTCCTTCAGACATCTTAACTCTCACTCGACACACTGCCGCAGGATTTTAGTCCCAGATAAAGACATTTTTAAGGGGGCCGATATGCAAGGCACCCACACGCACAGACATGCATGAAAAGACGCGTGACACACAAGACATTGACAGGTACACATTAAACAAACTTACGAGGACACGCTTACATGCATTTACGAGCAGCACACGTCTATTTTACATGTGTTTCAAAAAACACCCTTGCACACTCCCCATAGGAGAACCCTTTGGTTCCAGGTAGAAATCATTTTGGGGTTAAATGTAGGACCCTTTTCAGAAAGAGTTCTACCTTGAACCAAAAATGGTTCTCCAATGATGACAGCTGTAGAACCCTTTTTTCTAAGAGTGCACTATCCACAGCTAGAGAGTCTCATACCTAGAGACAGGACTTACTCAAGTCTACAAGCTCCACTCTTAATACTACAATGAGCCATGAGCCAATATAACGTTCAGGTCAGGGACTTGAAACACTAGCCTTACACAAGGCAATGTTAAAAGATGGAACGTCTCCTTGTGTGTTCGTGCATGTTGGGAGATCAGTGTTGCTTTGTTATCCTTCGGAACGAAGGAAAATGTGAAAATGAACGCATGAGATTAAAGAGACTTGTCTCAGTACTCCATCCTGAAATGGGGAAATTGTTTTTTGAGTTACTGCACTCTGTTAGCGGAGACTAAAATATTGGCTAAAATATTGACCTACAGTTGAATTCGGAGGTTTACATACAGCTTACCCAAATACATTTGAACTCAGTTTTTCACAATTCCTGACATTTAAGCCTAGTAAAAATTCCATGTCTTAGGTCAGTAGGATCCCCACTTTATTTTAAGAATGTGAAATATCAGAATAATAGTAGAGAGAATGATTTCTTTCAGCTTTTATTTCTTTCATCACATTCCCAGTGGGTCAGAAGTTTACATACACTCAATTAGTATTTGGTAGCATTGCCTTTAAATTGTTTAACTTGGGTCAAACGTTTCGGGTAGCCTTCCATAAGCTTCCCACAATAAGGTGTATGGTGTAAATGAGTCAGGTTTGTAGGCCTCCTTGCTCACACACGCTTTTTCAGTTCTACCCACAAATGTTCTATAGGATTGAGGTCAGACTTTGTGATGGCCACTCCAATACCTTGACATTGTTGTCCTTAAGCCATTTTGCCACAACTTTGGAAGTATGCTTGGGGTCATTGTCCATTTGGAAGACCAATTTGCGACCAAGCTTTAACTTCCTGACTGATGTCTTGAGATGTTGCTACAATATATCCACATCATATTCCTCCCTCATGATGCCATCTATCTATCTGATGTCTTGAGATGTTGCTTCAATATATCTACATAATTTTCCTCCCTCATGATCTATTTTGTGAAGTGCACCAGTCCCTCCTGCAGCAAAGCGCCCCACAACACCCCCATGCTTCACGGTTGGGATGGTGTTGTTCGGCTTGCAAGCCTCCCCCTTTTTCCTCCAAACATAATGATGGTCATTATGGCCAAACAGTTCTATTTTTGTTTCATCAGACCAGAGGACATTTCTCCAAAAAGTACAATCTTTGTCCCCATGTGCAGTTGCAAACTGTAGTCTGGCTTTTTTATGGCAGTTTTGGAGCAGTGGCTTCTTCCTTGCTGAGAGGCCTTTCAGGTTATGTCGATATAGGACTTGTTTTACTGTGGATATAGATAATTTTGTACCTGTTTCCTCCAGCATCTTCACAAGGTCCTTTGCTGTTGTTTTGGGATTGATTTGCACTTTTCGCACCAAAGTACGATAATCTCTAGAAGACAGAATGCGTCTCCTTCCTGAGCGGTATGACGGCTGCGTGGTTCCATGGTGTTTATACTTGCGTACTATTGTTTTTACAGATGAACATGGTACCTTCAGGCGTTTGGAAATTGCTCCCAAGGATGAACCAGACTTGTGGAGGTCTACAATGTTTTTTTTTTAGTTCTAGGCTGATTTATTTTTATTTTCCTATGATGTCAAGCAAAGAGGCACTTCTTTTGAAGGTAGGCCTTGAAATACATCCACAGGTACACCTCCAATTGACTCAAATGATGTGAATTAGCCTATCAGAAGCTTCTAAAGCCATAACATAATTTTCTGGAATTTGCCAAGCTGTTTAAAGGCACAGTCAACTTCACAGTAAACTTCTGACCCACTGGAATTGTGATACAGTGAATTATAAGTGAAATAATCTGTCTGTAAACAATTGTTGGAAAAATTCCTTGATTCAAGCACAAAGAAGATGTCCTAACTGACTTCCCAAAACTCTAGTTTGTTAACAAGAAATTTGTGGAGTGGTTGAAAAACGAGTTTTAATGACTCCAACCTAAGTGTATGTAAACTTCCGACTTCAACTGTATGTATTTTGTTCGCTTTTTGTCATTCAGTAGAGCTGAGATGCTGGACTCCTATGTGCCTTCTGGTAAGTGCAAACATGTACTGTATAACAATTCCATCACAACCAGATACATTCCCTCTTTTTTTCTATGGACACGTTTATATTTGAAAAACCACCCAATGGATACAGTAGCTCACTCCTCACTCCTCAACCAGAGTACAGTTCTGGTTGTTTGAATTGGCTGTTTTGACTGCACGTTACATTTCTGGTCGGCAATCTGGCTTGTCGGTAGCGTGTTTCCAGGGTGACGTCAGGCAACATGTCAGTGGAGGATCCTGCAGGGATGATGGCTGCAGAAGGACATGCTTTGTTAAAGGAGAACTGGGACGCGTCTCCACATGAGCATCGGCATTTGCTGCTTTCCAACAGATGGCAGCGCTCCTCCGAGCGGAGGGAAAAAAAGACGTTTGGTTTCCCTCCCTCTCTCTCTCCCTCTTTCTTTTTTACAACTGCTTCTTTTTATTCAGCCTTACCATCGCCTGGGGACTTGATGTGGCAAACATAGTTTTTATTTGCCTCAAACCGGTGTTTTGATATGGTATCTGCGCTTTTAGTCAAGCTGGCTCCGAGTTCGTCATGTTGTTAAATGTGCTGTGTTAAAAGTCATCCCTGGTTCTAATTAATGGGTACGGAATGGCTTTCTTTAATTCCTAATGTTTTGGAAAGCTGCTATCTAATCCTCCGGTGTTGAAGAAAGGCTCTGCTGGTTGTAATTGTTGGCTTATAAAGCCCGCTCTGGCTTGTTTTATGTAGATGACAATACAATTATTTACATCGGTTTTTCCAGGGAGTTTTGCACCCCTTGCTATTGAATCTTCTTAGTTATGGATCTGTCTGGCATGGTTCACTCATTTCACATTTGTAATTTAGAGGATGGTTTCAGCATTAGGACATTAGGACTATGCAGAAATCTCTCCACTATTTCCTGGTTGCTAAAATTCAAAAAGTTTGCCTAGTTTCAGTTTATATGACAAAACAAGGAACTATAGTGGAGAGAATTATTGTACCATCTTAACCGCTGTGAAATATAGTTTCAATACCCGAAAATATAGTATTTTCATCTGTTTGAAGCTGGTGTACAAAACTGAAGTAGAAGATGCAAAAACAAATCTTAGAAATCATAGAAATAGCACACAGAACATATCTGCCGCTTTTTAGGCTTGGTTTCAATAAGAATGACACATTTATAACTTACATTTCTATGTGAATTTGGTCGGGTCACCCAAAAAGTTACATATATTGATTGCAGCTTTAAACAGTGCTTATGAGAAGGATTATTAAATAGTTAAATACAACTGGGTAACACTGGCATGGCATTCCCATGATCCAATTAACATCATACTGTATTTGTCTCTGTAGGCTATGTCTCAATTGTCTCAATTTATCTACAACTTGTTCAGACTCAGTCTAGAGGCCTTGTTTTCATTAGCAGAGAGGTCATCATAGTCAGGGAAGGCAGAACAATATCAGATTTTTTAAACCTTTATATAACTAGCCAAGTCAGTTAAGAACAAATTCTTATTTAAAATGACGGCTTACCCCAGCCAAACCCCGGACAACTGTGCAGCACCCTGTGGGACTCCCAATTACGGCCAGATGTGATACAGCCTGGATTCGAACCAGGGACTGTAGTGACGCCTCTTGCACTAAGATGCAGTGCCTTAGACAGCTGGGCCAAAATACACTCGGGAGCCCCCCAGATACAAGTGCCCTCATATTTCATCTTATTTGAATCTGAATTTTTTTGGTGGTTTGGTCTATGAGACGTTTTACAGTTTGCTCATAATATCATAATCCTTTTTAACCGAGAACCACCACAGCACAGACCATCTAACATGGCATATTCTCTTTCTTCTCCTCTACAGGTAATGCATGTCAAAATGGCCTCCTGCCGACGCTGATACGTCCTGCTCTGCCCACCATCCAGCAGTCTCTGGGCATGAAGCAGTTCCAGCTCCCGTTTCCCCTGGATACGGCCTCAGCACTCAGCCTTTTCCCCGGCTTCGGCACGGTAAGTCCCGGGTCATGTGATAAGGGTCAGCTCAGGGCATTACAATCCTGGTTAGGTCTGGCTAAGGTCATAAAGTATGGTATCTGATATCGTTGGTGTAATGGTTTCGATTTAGTATGATGACATTCATGTCAGAGGGCATGTGATTTGTCTGTTGAAGTGTGAGCCACTTTCAAACATTTGACCATACATTTCCAATACTTTCAGCTGCTGATGTAAACAATGATTTAGGACAGTCGTAAATGTGTGCACTAAACCAGAGCAGGCAGTCAACCGGGGTCATTTAAAAGAATATATTGGGATTGGGACTAGTTAAATACGTTGCATGTGAACAGACTTCCCACATATCCAATGTGCACTTATTGTAGAAGTTGACTGTATTCTCTTGCACTGTTTTCTTTGTACGCAGATATAAATGATAGGCAAATACTGTATGTGGCCTCATTAGGTTTGAATTCAGCAAATGTGACAGATAAAAAGTCTACGGCATGAGCTTTTTGCCTTTGAATTTCAGGGGATAGCTCAATTTAAAGCCTGCTTCAAACAGAACCATAAATATGGAGCACAGCTGCAGGAAAACACAGGAGACAAGTGGGGACATCATCACGGAACAAGGCTTGGATAGTCCAGTTGAAAGCCAGATAGTATCAGGAATGGATTTCATGAGAAAGTTCAAGTCTTGCCTCCATTCCTCTTCTCACCTTCTAATCTGCATTTAACAGACCTTTCGGCAAATAATGAGTTCACTTTCCGTGATTTGGGAAGCCTCCAAATCACGGGAAGCTGATACTGGATTAACATGGGGTAATTACCTCTCCCATACGCTATTTTCTCTCTCTCTCCATCTCTCTCTCTCACATGCTCTCTCTCTCTCTCTCTCTCTCTCTCTCTCTCTCTCTCTCTCTCTCCTTTCTCTGTGCCCTTGACGTTTAATCACTGGCAGAATGAATAAGGTGATTGTAAAAGCTAGCGTTGGAACGATCAACAGTGCTATAAAAGTGTTTATGCGCGAGTTATTGTTCCATGTTTGGTTATGCTGCTTACACTTGCGTATCTTTGTATTGGTTTGGTTTCAGGGACATAACAAAGTGGTGATGTCTGTTTCTTGCATGTGGGATGGAGCGCTTTTTTAATGTGTGCGTGTCCATTTGAAAGGATCCATGGTTAGTTTTGTGTGAAGAGGTTTCACAGCAGTGTTGTGAGTGGGATCAATTCAATGTTTTGAATTCAAAAACTCAAACTCAATTGGAAACTCAATGCCTTGTTGATTTAATTTGAGTTCAAATCGTGACGTTTCAACCGTCAATGCCCTTCATCAGAAAGAAGGGATCAATTCCATCAAATGATTGATGAAGTGGGTCAATAACATGTGTGGTAATCCTGCGTTATTTTTCAGTGTAGATACAGAGGTATTAGGTATTATTAAATGTACTATACAAGGTTTAGCTAAAGCTTCTTACCATTATGAGCTATTGGAAAGGTCGCTGTTCTATCAGATATGAGGTCAGTTTTGCTAATGCGCCTCTAAGGCACAATAAACATTTATGCACTCTGATTCGCAATATACAAAATAATTATATAGACTACGATGATGACTACAGTTTTCCGTTAATCTACTCCGGTGTAATAAAGTGTCAGAGTTCTGGCGTGATATTCAGCAGACACGTTTCCCACCTTCTTTCCAGAGCCGGGGAGTTACTTGCATGACCACACCTGCATCTGATGAGATAGATTCCAAGTCTCCTTGCAGCTCTCAGCCAATGATGTTTTGTAATACAGAATGTGACTGGATATGTCTCGCCAGAAAGGATAGCAGGAAACTTTCCTCAATGTTTTGTTGTAGTCCCCCTTGGTTGCTATTCCTTCTTCCTGGGGTGCGATACTTCTTATAAAATAGAAATGTGTCCTTATGTAATGTGTATATATAATATATAATGTAATAAACATGTTTTTTTTACTAATTTGCTCTATAAAAGCTGTGCAACCCCCCCGTTCAATTCTTTGCATATTACATTCTGGGCATTATGCTGCAGTATTTCATGTTAGAAGGAATTGGTTTGTAGAATCTCCTCTTCACATTTCCTAGAAAACATTAGGTTTATTTGTCAGGATGAGAAAGAAAGTTTTTGTAGACAAAGGAACAACAGTGCAGGAAGGCCGTTCACGGCTAAGGTGAAACCAACCGTGAAATAGGTGTAGAACTTTAGATTACAGCAACTCTGCAGTAGTGATATTGAGATGACCAGAGTGAAAGAACAGAAACAAACCAAATAAAAAGAATGAGAGCTCAACACTCAGCACAGGCAGGTGTTGGTTTGGGGGTGTAATGAAAGGAGTGAATGCGAAAAGTAGTTTTCAGTTAAGGGGGCTTTCTTCTCCCCTGAAAATACCATTTATCTTTCTAGGGGCCTACATTTGTCTTCAAGAAACAATACAAACTCTATTTCCTCTGTAGAGTAATCAGGAATGTGAGTTATTGATTCCTTCTCACTGGTCTGTACGCTGGAAAATTGCTTTGTAGTTCCGGACTGAGAATGACACATGGGTTTCAGCCCGGAGTCCCTCAAGCATCACAACCCATTTCAACCCCCCCTCTAAAAGTCAGTTATTCTATCAATACCAGTAATGGAAATGTAGGTTTCAAATGCACTTGCGTATAAGCATACAGCTTTGTCTGTTTTTTCTTTGGATGATAAATGATAGCGGAGGAGCGCTGCGTGATTTGAAAAAAAGAACAAAGGGCCAGAGACTATTATTTTAGATTTTTTATTTGATTTACGCAAGTCTCGTAACAGCTAATGGATTCTATAAATTGTATTCCCAGAAGGATAGCAGCTGAACCACCAGGAGAACACGGTGGGGATAAGGACCACCCTTGTGGTGCGCCCTTGCAAATTACACCTGATGTAAAAACGCAATAGAGACTATATGATTAATGCAATGGTTACTATCAGTTAGCACTCTGTACTTTTTAAACTCTTCCCCTAACAGTTGCTTTACGTGGCCAGCACTCTCTTAATGGTTTCTCCCACGATAACATTTCACTCTCCTGGGTAGCGGCCTGCAAAGCTCTCTCAGTAGGAATGCAGAGATAAACTGTGGAGCTAAAGCCAATTTTTTTATGGGGATGCTATGTGCCAGCAGCTTGCCTGGCAAAGTATTGTCAATACTTGTGCACGTATATTTTGTAGTGCTTTCTCTCGTCTCAAGATTTGCAGTAAGCCCTCTCCAAAGTAGAATATTTACAAAATTGATTTAGATGGGACAGTTATATATGTTGTAAAATGTTGTGTGAAAAGTTGACAATAAATCATACTGTACTAGATATGTTACAGTGCATTCAAGGGTCTATGTAGCCCCAAAGTCTATAAAATACAGATTGATTTATACTGGATCAACCAATGAACCCTTGAGTTTAAAATCTTTCATACGAAGGAAACATGATTCTGTTGCATTATTAGTTGCTCTCAAAGTGGGCCAAGATTAATAAGAAAAAGTGACAATGTATTAACCTTAAACTGTTAATCTGGCAATTTTAAGACGTTCACCTGTTTTCTGTATATTACTCAACTGCTCTTTCTCACACCCCTGGTAGAGGCATCTGTCCATTGTGGGGATGTGTGCGTGAGGTTCAGGTCTGCACGGTTCCATGTTTCACTGCTAAACCAGAAACAGCTGGCGAGTCAACCTAGCAGTTTGCACCTGCAGCACCGATTGTTCCCTAATGAAAAGCACACTTGCCATGTACGGTCCCCGGGGAAAGATTTAGTGGAAGAAAGATCTTCGCACCAAGACAAGGTTGACTCAGTGGATTTACGAGACTGACAAACTTTCAAGACTACATCATTGTTTAGATTGTTAGCCTAGAGCGGCTAGAGGGCTGAACGTTCCTACCGTAGAAGATCTTTTGTGGTGTTTTGCCACACCCTACTTTGAGCTGGGATTCTGTGAACATTTCTACTTCCCTTCCGCTGTGCTTGTGAAAGGTTTATGATATGTATATAAGTCTTCCTCCACGCTTGTCCACCTGAGACTCCTGAAACATCCTCTGATTTGTACACAAACTACAATTTCTAGAGCTCAGTAGTATTACAAACTTTAAAAGATATAATTCCTTGCATTCACATTTTTTTTAAAGTATCATATCACTTCGGGCCAGGGCCGGCCCTAACCTTTTGGGGGCCTTTGCCATGGAGCTGAGAGAAGATTTTGCAATTATAGCACATTTCATGCAATTCTACTCGTTTTGCCATCAGGTGGAGGGACAAATGTGCAGTTTTACAGATCATTTCCTGCAGTTCTACATATTTTACCATGACTTATGCCATGTTGATATGATATCTGAGTGAGAGTGACTAACAAAATCAATTGGGGCCTGTCACGCTAAACAATGTCCCCCAGACAAAAAAGTGTCGTCGTCCCCTGCATCACAATGGGATTCGATAAACTATTAGCGTCCGTTGGTATGATGACCTAATGCTTCATTTTTTTTTAGATCATTACAGCCTAAATGACGTTATTTTCGGCACGCTATACAAACAAAGTTGATTTCTACAAGACAATCGCCGTTTAAACTTGTTTTGTTTAGCCAATAAGATGTAAACATTACTTCTAGCTACTTTTGTGTACCTTGTTAACATTATATTAATATTATTTCAGTAGTCCTCTATTATGATAAAATATAGATATATATCTATCTCGCATAGTTCAATAGTACACCCTTGTGGTTGAATATATATATGTAGCTATTGTAGGTCCTAGGATACAACAATGAATAATGTAGAACAAATAAATACCATCAAGGGATACCTTACAATTTATAACAACAAACAGCTGCGAAAACCAACCTGGCCATTTTAAAGATTTAAATATATAAATGCTGATATTTTTTGGGTACAGCTGTCATTCATTTATTTTCACCACATTTTTTGGAACACTCACATGGCAGTCATAGACTGAAATCGTGAATTCTGGTGTGTGGAATAGAGAGGAGGTGGGTGCTGTGTGGGTGGGAGGTTCTGCCTGTCACTTGTTCTCAACAGGCATCCAGTCTCAGAAGGGGGACTTGAAGAGGGAGACTACAAAGTCCAGGCACTGAGTGTTTGCAGTGCTAGTGTTTTGAGTTCATCTGTGTATCTCACATATTATGTGCCCAGTATGATGGAGCAAGAAAACTTTCTTAGCAGGTAATGACAACGGTAGCTGTAGATGTAATGAAAAGTTGTAGGGTGGTTGGTAATGAAGGACATCAGCTGGATCCACGTCTGGGCGTTAGGCAGAACCCCTAGGTCCTGGAGAACAGGAGCAGAGTAAAAGGAACAGAGTAGGAGACAGAGACATAAACAAGCAAATACACAGGTTACATTTAATGTGATGTATTAGTGTAGTGTTACAAATGGAAGATGTGGAAGATGTGTAACCCTTTTTGAAGGTATGTCCTACCTCAAGCTGGTTCCCCACCTGCTCAGAGCACAGAGAATCAGACTGATACGAACTAAATGGCTCTGTTGGTTGAGATACCTCCTGGGTATTGATAATCGATTGCCCTAAAGTCATTTGGAGAGGTAAATTAAGGAGTGACATTTTTATAAGCTTTCTCAAATGTCAAGCAAAGCTCAACATATTTTGTCTCATGGGCTTCGCCGAAGTGTAGGGCGTCAGGGCTTTCAGTGGTCGACCGTCCATCCACTCCAACTGGAGAAGATTGCTGGCTTCCGCCGAGTTAACCCTAGGAAGACGAAGACAAAATAATCAGTGTTGGGGAAACTACAACTTCAGGTTGTTTTGTGTGCAAATGCAAATAGTCATTATCTGAGATGTTTATATTCACCTTAACAGATGGTGACCCCAGCTAGGAGCGAAAGAGCAGCGAGGTTTCCCAGGTCTCGCCTTCCTTTCGTCCTTCTTCCAAACCAAGTCATTTACCCGGATGTCGAAGCACTTGGTCCCCTTCTTGAATCTCCTCCAGTTTCTCTCCTTCTGTTTCTCCTGCACTTTGTCGATGTACAGTCTGACCTTGATTGATAATAGAAATAAATGCAATTATATTTCATATTATTTCAAATACATTTCTTACATATCTTTTGGAGGGCCAGAAAAGAAATGAACAGCGGACAATAATTTTTACTTGGTCAAAAACCACCACATCCTTCTCAGCCCGTGCCTGAAGGTGGTCCTCGAAAGCTTTCTGATCTGGTTCGACAACTTTCACCACATCAGGTGGGGTTTCTGTGATCTGAAAGGACGTTATACAAACATATCAATAGACAAACAACACTAAGTCAATCACACATTTGAAAGACTACAGTATATGCAATTATTGTATATACAGTACAATTGCATTGTTTACTTCAGTCTGCTGCAGCTCCCGTCCGCATATCAGGCGATCGGCGAGTACTCTGTGGAGGCCTGGACGCTGCTGTTGTGTGCAAAGAGAATGACCTTCAGGTTGTCCTCTCACCGTTCCTGGTACCCGTCAAGGGACTTGCCCATGGCAGTCTTGAGGGTCTGGTTGGTCCGTTCATCCATAACCTGAAGGAGGGGGTAGGAAAAGGATATCTATTGACAATGTAAAATATTGAAATATGTCTTATGTACCATAAAATAAAATAAATAAAAAACAGAATAAAACCAATTTCATCCGTACCTTGTTTCACTCAAGATGGCCTCAG
Organism: Oncorhynchus clarkii lewisi; assembly: GCF_045791955.1. NCBI lineage: Eukaryota > Metazoa > Chordata > Actinopteri > Salmoniformes > Salmonidae > Oncorhynchus > Oncorhynchus clarkii. Next base: position 30,191,985 of record NC_092149.1, on the reverse strand, counting down.
GAGAACTGTGGGTGTTGAAGATGTCCATCACCTTGGGAGGTGGCCTCGCCAGTCTTGTCCTTGATTGGCATCATACAAAACAAAAATCAATTTTAGGTTCCAAGCTCCCTTTTTAATAGGTTACAGAAGATAACTTAGAATTTAAAGCACATTATCTACCTTTACTGACCTTAATGGATATTGCTTCCACCCACTTGGTAAAGTGATTGGTCACCGTCAGACACTAGCGGTTGCCATTCCTGGATTTAGTGAAGGGTCCGATGAAGTCCACCCCTAACATTTTAAAGTGTTAGAGAGAAGATTACTTTATTCTTACCCGTATCTGTGTCATGCAGTATGCAGATTGTCATATTTGTAAGGATACTAACACACATGCACACACACACACACACACACACACACACACACACATACACATACACCTACACACACACAGGCACATTCTATAATAAATAAAGCAACCATTACAAAACAACTTATCAGGGCAAAAATGGTATTGTTACACTTACCGATCATGGTGAAACAACTTTGATGGGCTTCAACTCTGGCGCCACAGTCTTCACCCTCTCAAACTTAACTTCAGGCAGGCTAGACAAGTACTGACCTTTTAGCACAAAGTCACATTGAAACACTGTGTGCTCTCTGATATAATATTCATTGAAATCACAATCATTTCAGATATAATAGAATGTGATTGATAAACAAAAGGTTATTTCACTTTCCAAGCTGTCCACATCCTTGACAAGCCCACGCCAGAAGAAGCGTAGGTTTATTTTGGCAATCATGCGCTTCATTCTGAATTGGCCAAATGCTTTCGGTCAGCACAGCCTCCTTAATAAAAAAGAACCCTCCTGTGTGGCTGGCCATCCTTCCCTCGTAGGTACATGTAATTGCCTAACAAGTTGGAAGAGAAGAGTTGTTGAAATAGTGATGTCTAAGTCAATTTGCAGTGCTGTCTTTCTCTGTTTCTCTCTCCATCTCTCTCTCTCTCTGTCTTCCACTCTTTCCCTCTCTCACTTTCATCCTTTCTTTAAAATGTCCCCCCCCCCCCCCCCCCCCCTATGTCTGTATGTACTGTATATGTCTGTCTAGCAAAGACACCTAGTTAAGTGCAGTTGGAATTATCATAATTGCTCACACCTATCTATTTGATTGATCCGGGTTAATTATAGCTAGATACCTAAATATGACAGACATATAACTAACTACATGTATTGCTAGCAACATGTACAGTAGATGACCAACTAGCTAGACGGAGCATGATTGTTGAAAAATGGTTATCTAACAGAAGTAACTGCTTAACATTACTCTGAATTATGAATTTGTGAATTTCTCTGCCCCCTACAAAACGTGCTTCTCTTGTCGAGATCAGTGGTGCCTTCATGGTATTTTGCTTGGTTGGAAAGATAAATTGGTAACTTGGCCAGGATTACTATAAATTTAGATAGTCTTCCCAGCTAATTTACCAATCTAAAAAACATTAGCTGACATGGGCAAACAAAACGGTCACTGAGTTTATCAAGAAGTGGATAGGAGATGTTGTACCCACTGTGACTATTCAAACCTACCCTAACCAGAAACTGTGGATAGATTGCAGCATTCGCATAAAACTGAAAGCACGAAACACTGTATTTAACCATGGCAAGGTGTAGGGTAATATCGCAGAATACAAACAGAGTAGTCGTTCCCTCCGCAAGGCAATCAAACAGGCAAAATGTCAATATCGAGACAAAGTGGAGTCGCAATTCAACGGCTCAGACACAAGACGTAAGTGGCAGGGTTTACAGACAATCGCGGACTACAAAAGTAAAACCAGCCACGTCGCGGACACCGATGTCTTGCTGCCAGACAAGCTAAACACGTTCTTTGCCCGCTTTGAGGACAACTCAGTGCCACCGATGCGGCCAGCTACCAAGGAATGTGGGCTCTCCTTCTCCGTGGCTGATGTGAGTAAAACATTTAAACGTGTTAACCCTCGCAAGGCTGCCGGCCCAGACGGCATCCCTAGTCACATTCTCAGAGCATGCACAGACCAGCTGGCTGGTGTGTTTACGGACATATTCAATCTCTCCCTATCCCAGTCTGCTGTCCCCACATGCTTCAAGATGGCCATGTTTATTCCTGTACCCAAGAATGCAAAGGGGTAACTGAACTAAATGACTATCGCCCCGTAGCACTCACTTCTGTCAACATGAAATTCTTTGAGAGACTAGTCAAGGAACATAGTATCTCCACCTTACCTGTCACTCTAGAGACACTTCAATTTGCATACCTCCCCAATAGGTCCACAGACGATGTAATCGCCATCACACTGCACACTGCCCTATCCCATCTGGACAAGAGGAATACCTATGTAAGAATGCTGTTCATTGACTACAGCTCAGCATTCCACACCATAGGACCCTTCATTCTCATCATTAAGCTTGAGGCCCTGGGTCTCAAACCCGCCCTGTGCAATTGGGTCCTGGACTTCCTGATGGGCCGCCCCCAGGTGGTGAAGGTAGGAAACAACATCTCCACTTCGCTGATCATCAACACTGGGTCCCCACAAAGGTGCGTGCTCAGCCCCCTCCTGTACTCCCTGTTCACCCATGACTGTGTGGCCATGCACAACTCAATCATCAAGTTTGCAGACGACACAACAGTAGTAGGCTTGATTACCAACAACGATGAGACAGCCTACAGGGAGGACGTGAGGGCTCTCGGAGAGTGTGGTGTCAGGAAAATGACCTCTCACTCAACGTCAACAAAACAAAGGAGATGATCATTGACTTCAGGAAACAGCAGAGGGAGCACCCCCTATCAACAGCAGTGGAGAAAGTGAAACGTTTTAAGTTCCTCTGCATACACATCACTAACAAACTGAAACGGTCCACAATGCCTCTTCAACCTCAGGAGGCTGAAGAAATGTGGCTTGTCGCCTAAAAACCCACAAACTTTTTATGCAGAATTGAGACCGTCCTGTCGGGCTGTATCACCGCCTGGTACGACAACTGTACCACCCACAACCACAGGGCTCTCCAGAGGGTTGTGCGGTCTGCATAACGCATCACCGGGGGCAAACTACCTGCCCTCCAGGACACCTATAGCACCCGATGTCACAGGAAGGCCAAAAAGATCATCAAGGACAACAACCACCCGAGCCACTGATTGTTCACCCCGTTATTATCCAAAAGGCAAGTACAGGTGCATCAAAGCTGGGACCGAGAGACTGAAAACAGCTTCTGTCTCAAGGCCATCAGACTGTTAAACAGCCATCACTAGCACAGAGAGGCTGATGCTTATACAGTATACAGACTTGAAATCATTGGCCACTTTAATAAATGGAACACTAGTCACTTTCATAATGCCACTTTAATAATGTTTACATATCTTGCATTACTCATCTCATATATGTATATACTGTATTCTATACTATCTATTGCATCTTAACCTATGTCGCTCTGACATTGCTCATCCATATATTTATACATTCTTATTCCATTCCTTACTTAGATTTGTGTGTATTAGGTTTTTGTTGTGGAATTGTTAGATATTACTTGTTAGATATTGCTGCACTGTCAGAACTAGAAGCACAAGCATTTCGCTACATTCACTACAACATCTGCTAACCATGTGTATGTAACCAATACATTTGATTTGATTTGACTGTCAGTAAGAAAAGGGAAACTGCTGCTGCACCACCAAATGTAGAAATGGTGTATTCTACTATTCTCAACAGTAAGTTCACAAAAAAACATTTAGAAAATGTTGGTCGGGGCCTAGGAAAGAGTTTTCCAAAATCGGTCCTGGGGCCCCCTCTGGGTGCACATTTAGGTTTTTGTCCTAGCTCTATACAGCTGATTAAAATAACCAACTCATCATCAAGCTTGGATTATTTGAATTAGATGTATAGTACTAGTCAAGTCAAACTTTATTTGTCACATGCGCCGAATACAACAAGTGTAGACTTTACCGTGAAATGCTTACTTACAAGCCCTTAACCAACAGTGCAGTTCAAGAATAAGACTATATTTACCAAGTAGGCTGAAATAAAAAGAAACACAATAAGAATAACAATAACAAGGTTATATACAGGGGGCACCAGTACCGAGTCAGTGTGCAGGTGGTACAGGCTAGTTGAGGTAATCTGTACATGTAGGTGGGGGCGAAGTGATTATGCATAGGTAACAAACAACAGCGAGTAGCAGCAATGTACAAAAGAGGGAGTCTTTTGGCTTGGGGGTAGAAGCTGTTGAAGAGCCTTTTGGTCCTAGACTTGGCGCTCCGGTACCGCTTGCCGTGCGGTAGCAGAGAAAACAATCTATAACTTGGGTGACTGGAGTCTCTGACAATTTTATGGGCTTTCCTCTGACACTGGATGGCAGGAAGCTTGGCCCCAGTGATGTACTGGGCCTTACACACTACCCTCTGTAGCGCCTTACAGTCAGATGCCGAGCAGTTGCCATACCAGGCGGTGATGCAACTGGTCAGGATGCTCTCCATGGTGCAGCTGTAGAACCTTTTGAGGATCTGGGGACCCATGCCAAATCTTTTCAGTCTCCTGAGGGGGAAAAGGTTTTGTCGTGCTCTCTTTCCCGACTGTCTTGATATGTTTGGACCATGATAGTTCGTTGGTGATGTGGACACCAAGGAACTTGAAACTATCGACACGCTCCACTACAGCCCCGTCAATGTAATCCATGATCAGCTCCTTAGTCTTGCTCACATTGAGGGAGAGGTTGTTGTCCTGGCACCACATGGCCAGTTCTCTGACCTCCTCCCTATAGGCCGTTTCCTCATTGTTGGTGATCAGGCCTACCACTGTTGCGTCGTCAGCAAACTTACTAGGGCAAAAACCAAAACGTGCATCCAGAGGGGCCCCAGGACCAAGTTTGGAAAACCATTGCTTAGGTGATCACCTACGTAGCTTACAGTATACCAAGGGCTGGCCCTGGTTCAAGCAGTGTAGGCATGTGTGTAAAACCCTTGAATTCATTGATATTAAAGTGTATTTGCAGGTAAGCCATGCATTTCTCTATTTCAAGGCATTGATTTGGAAAAGAGGGATTCAATAGCAATGTAGGTTTTTCTTTCATTACATTTCTTTCATCATGAATATTGGCCTTGTTTGATATTCATGGAGAATATTATGAGAAGATAAATTGTTTCATCTTAGATTTCATTGAGCCATGTCACAAGAGAATAACTCCCCTCGATCCAGTGGGGTGTTGCCAGAGAGGTTTGATAGATTGATAGAATAGAAATTGGGTTTTGAAGGAAATTAGCAAAACACTACCGAACCACATCAACTTGATCTATGGTACACCAATGAATTGTGATGTATATGCGAAAGATGAAATCACTTTTTTATTGTGGTGAGTTTGGCTCAAGACCTGGGAAGATATTGTATTACTGTAGATGCATTCAATTAAGATGATTTATTGCGGAGGGGGTGCAGTTAAATACCCTTTTTAAGCTTTGTTTCATAATGTTCAAGGCTACTTTTTTTAGGTGTTAGTTAGGGTTTTTATATCATGTCATGCGTGACAGGTCTATGGATAAAGACAATTTGATGGAGCTCAGATGTGCTTTGTTCTGAGGCAAGGGGTGGGTGGGGCAGGGGTTAAGGGGTTAAGGTGTTACATTTTCATCTGAGCAGGTCGAGGGATAGTGTGAGGCAGCCAGGTGACTCTGGGGAGCAGAGGAGACACCCTAGTTGAATATTTCATCCTGACGGATCTTGATGGCGGTGAGAGGGGTCAGCGGTGAAGACCGATGGGAAAGTGCTAAAGTACCGCTCCTTCTGGAGAAAATACAATCTGAGACAAGAAGCAGAAAGCCGAGATATAGATACGTGGAACGAGAGGCGCAACTGAGAAAAAGAGCAGAGAGAGAGGGCGGGAGAAAGAATGGGTTATAAGGAGAGATTGGAGAAATAGAGAGGGAGAGAGAGAATTATCATTATGCTTGCTCTGCATTCATCAAAAGTAGTCTATTCAGGTTCTCTCTCTCTCTTTCTCTCGCTCTCTACTTACATTTGAATCATATAACACTCTTATTTAGCGTTACTGACAGTAAGTGCCTGTATCAAGGGGAACAACAGCATAAAACGTACATCCTTTTATAGAATCCAAAACCTCTTAAAACCCCTTAAAAAGCAGTAATATGCACAGGAGCAATATGCATAATGAACCCCCACCCCAGCCTTCTGTGCGGCATATTGAATAAGAAGCCCAATTGAAGAGCTCAACAGTGCCACTGCCCCTTTGCATAGTAATGATAGACACATACACACAAATTCCACTGAGATCCACTAGACCTATTTTCCTCTACACATGATGAAGAAACACACTTGAATCATTTTCAATTTGAGATGCTTCAACCCTAAGGAGGAGAGATAAACAAGTGCAACAATAGAAAGAAAACAGACTGTTCCCTGGGGCTTTTTGAGCCAAGTTAACACTTTGAAGAAGATCAAATTGATCTGCACTAACGGAATAATATTGCTATTAGAATATTAAATTGAATCAAGATTCTATGAGTTTCATTCTACTCACGGTCACTGTGAATGTTCCTATCCCGTGACCCACTCAAGTACACTATGGGGAAATTCCTTCTCGTCTCTCTCTCTCTCTCTCTTCTCCCTCATTCTCCCTATCTCTCCTCCTGTTGCAAACAAAGCCATACTACACCAAACATATTCACTTCTCACAGTACATGATTACGAAAAAGTACTCAAAGTTTAACAGTTGTACTAAGACAGTGGGGGAAAATGGATTGATCTTTCTCTACCTCTGTCTTTCAGCATCTTCAGGGGATAAATCCACTAGTCTGTGCGCTCAGTTTACAGCAGACTCTCTTCTCTTCACCCCCCAGACCTCATTGCTTCCTCTCTTCCCCTCTCAAGTTCCTCTCATGTGATAAGGGTGTGCGTTTTTATTAACACCTGGGAAGCTTGTTGTTTCTCATAAGTTATGAGCGTCCCCCGCATTTGACTTGCAAATGTTTTGGTGTGGCAACAATCTATAGCGGCATGGCTGATGATAACTAACTGACTGGCCTAGGCAGCGAGGTAATTGGGAAACGCATAGGACGGAGGATTACTTTTGACAGGTCATTCATCCCACTTTAGTTAATGGTAAGCGTGCCTGGCGGCCGTGAAAGGAACATTCAGACCTCACGGTTGGGGCTGGCTCAGTTTGTTGACCAGTCATTCTCCCTCTCTCTCTCATTCTCATTCTCTCTCTCTCTCTCTCTCTCTCTGATGCCGTCACATTACTGCAGTGGTGGAATCCTAAACAGACTACGAGGACACATAAAGCATAAGTATGTTGTTGGGCAGCATTTGAGCTGCTGGCCACAGTATTTTACTAAATGTATAAGAACCCAAAATACTATTACTTTGAAAATAATTATGACAATATGCAAAAAGGCTGATCTATGGATTCATTTGACCTAATGTTTTATTCAGTGATATATGGGCATATAGAAAATATAATGTTGATAAATTAACAAACATAGTGCTCAGTGTTTTGTTTGTCCAGTTTATCACAGTTAGGAAGGGAACGTCACCCACACACACACTGCCTCTGCGTCTCATCACTGTCTAGTCTTGTTGCATTATCTCCTGCTCTGAGTGAACCGGTCTCACGGCCGACGAGCTGAGCTGTCCGACAGACAGGCTGCTGTCAGCTGTCGGATAGTATCCATTAAACGGCCTGGTTATTTCTCTATCGTCAGGGGCGATGGTCCCCTGACATCTCCCCAGCACATCAGCATGAATCACAGAGGACACATGAATGAAAGGGGACACTCGCACGGACAGAGAGAATAAAATAGGGAAAACTACATGTACGTGGGCTTTGATAACAGGCGTGTGACTTAGCATAAAGATGTGAGTGTGGATGGGGAGATATCTCAATTGAAGCCGGCTCCCAGCAGGAGGTTCTCTGTGGAGTATGTGGCGCAGTGGGTGGCTGATGGGAGAGTATGGTGGAGGAATAATGTGTCGCTTGGAATGCAGCTGTGCTGGCTAAGGCCCTGTTCACACTCAAGTGTGAACTGATTTACAACACATTTGTTTAAACGGTTGTGATACAACAGAGCTTTTCCAAAATAATTACACAAGTGCTGTAGAGATACCGCAAAAAAAAATGTTTTGCAGACAAGCTCTATCAGGTTGTATCACCATTGTGTCAAATATGTTGTACATCAGTTGTACAACCGGAGTGTGTACGTACGGGGCCTTAGACCGCAGCTGAGTGGTGGAGGACTGTGTAATGGACAGATTTTATACAGTAGATCTAGAAGAGAGTTCTGTGAACGTTATGTGATGAGGCTATGTGAACACACACTGAATATACACCGAAACACACCAAGGTTACTTGTGTGAAGTGCTTCCCTAGTAACTTTGGTGTATCGTGTGTTTATTATTCTAAGTCTACATAGCCCTGTCCCAACATTAATTTAACACTGATTGTGATGGTATTTCTGACACTCGAGCCCAGTGCGTGTTTTAAGTCGAAGGTCATCCTTTTTTCCGTGGCACAGATGTTTCTCACACTCGATACGTTTCCAGCCCTCCATATTAGCCTATTTCCCAGCAGGCTGTAGCTAATGTATCGGTACTGAAGCTCTCCCTGCCAGGGACCTGTGCCAGATTCATGTCATCTTCTCTCCAAAACCTGGGTGAGATTTACAATGGAAGAATGTTGCGTAACACACGTTTCGTCAATTCGCCCACAGTATAGCACTACTCACGAACTTGTGTCGACATTTTATGATTGTGTTAATCCAGTTATGTTCTTGTAGAATGTTCCCTTTTGACAGTATAGTTATAGCCCTGTAGATCTAGATCTATGGACAGGTGGGTTATTTAGCAATGAACCGATGCGTGTGTAACTGTGGAGCACAACAGGCAGGGTTGGCTTAAAATCAAAGGATTGTTGACATGTCAACGATATTTCCTCTCCAAATCTTTATTGGAAACATAAATACATTAGCACAATGAGCACTTATTGTCTCTCAAATACATTGTTACTGTAGTTGGTTAGCTAGCTAGCAAATGTTTGTCACATTAGCATAGACGTGACAAGAGTCAAAAACACCTCAAAACCAAGTTATCAATAACAAGATGCAACAAGCTGAAACGATCCACCTATGATTCCCCACATGGCAGCTTCTTGTCATTGTTGCTATAGCGATTTGACGGTCCGGAATCAAAACAACACACAGATTTCTGCTGTGGACGCTCGTGCATCGTTTTGTGACATTGTCATCTAACCCGTCTATATACACTACTGTTCAAAAGTTTGAGGTCACTGAGAAATGTGCTTGTTTTTGAAAGAAAAGCATTTAAAATAGCATCAAATTGATCAGAAATACAGTGTAGACATTGCTAATGTTGTAAATGACTATTGTAGCTGGAAACGATATCAACATTGGCGTACAGAGGCCCATTATCAGCAATCATCACTCCTGTGTTCCAATGGCACATTCTGTTAGCTAATCCAAATTTAGTTCCTCTGTCCAGTGTCTGTGTTCTTTTGCCCATCTTAATCTTTTCTATTTATTGGCCAGTCTGAGATATGGCTTTTTCTTTGCAACTCTGCATAGAAGGCCAGCATCCCGGAGTCGCCTCTTCACTGTTGACATTGAGACTGGTGTTTTGCGGGTACTATTTAATGAAGCTGCCAGTTGAGGACTTGTGAGGCGTCTGTTTCTCAAACTAGACACTCTAATGTACTTGTGCTCTTGCTCAGTTGTGCACCGGGGCCTCCCACTCCTTTTCCTATTCTGGTTAGAGCCATTTTGCTCTGTTCTGTGAAGGGAGTAGTACACAGCGTTGTACGAGATCTTTAGTTTCTTGGCAATTTCTCGATTGACGAGTTTCAGAAGAAAGTTCTTTGTTTCTGGCCATTTTGAGCCTGTAATCGAACCCACAAATGCTGATGCTCCAGATACTCAACTAGTCTAAAGAAGGCCAGTTTTATTGCTTCTTTAATCAGAACAACAGTTTTCAGCTGTGCTAACATAATTGCAAAAGGGTTTTCTAATGATCAATTAGCCAACATTAACAATGTCTACACTGTATTTTTGATCAATTTGATGTTATTTTAATGGACAATTTTTTTTGCTTTTCTTTCAAAAACAAGGACATTTCTAAGTGACCCCAAACTTGTGAACGGTAGTGTATATCTGACCTCTTTTTTTACACGGACATATTCAAAGCCATTGCTACCCCTGATTACTGTCATTTTAATTCAAAATTCAAGGTTTCAATCCAATTTTACCCAATTCATTTGAGTTTACTGATCTAATGCACATTAAAAAAAATATGTATGAAGTGTTTTATGTATTTGGTATAGAAAGCTAACAGCAGGTAGCTCCCCTAATCCAGCTCTAACAATGGAACTTTTCTCTGTTAGATGGATGTTCACTCCTTTAAACTCGGTCATTAGACAGATTGAGGTGCAAACAATATCAAACAGAGAGAAAGAGGGTGCAGCAACACATGAGAAAGGAAGTAAATGCTTCAACAGAAGTATCTTTTACACCTTCTTCCTGCCCTAAACTTATAGAACTTGATCTATAGACTTTTGTTTTGGGGTACAGCACGACGTTGTTTTGAAATGATCATGCATTGTTGGCTGATGACTATTCAACTTGATTTGAACAATGAAAGACCAAAGAGAGAGTGAACAATTACATTTTATTGTGTCTACTGACTAAGATTAATGTGCAATATGTCTGTGTCTGAGTTGGAAGACAGCTGCTGTAGCTAATATTAAACGTCTAACCCCCGAAGAAGCTCTAAAGCAGGGCTCATCAACTATATTCAGCCGCGGGCCAATCTTTTCTTGAGCGGATGGTCAGGGGGCCGGAACATAATTACAAATAATTTGTAGACTGCAAATTGACCGCAAGAAGCCCAAACATATATAATATTTGACTAAAACATAATCATTTCAAACCTTGCTTTGTATACGATCACATATATCTCTCTACTATGGAACAGATTTCCAAAAGTAAAATCACTTGTAGCTGATTTGCTGGTGTTTTTACAGTCTTTTGTGTCCAGCAATAGAATAATAAATAATAATACAAATAAATCACCTGCCGCGAGTTAGGGAACCCTGCTCTAAAGCAAATCATTTTCCCTTTCCACCACACCAAGGGATGTAAGGTGGTTGGGTTAGAGGTCCGCTCTAACACTGTATCTCACTTAGATTCTATACTCTCCCCCCCCCCCCCCCAGATGGACCCAGTTCAGAAGGCTGTTATGCATCACACGTTTGGAGTTCCTCCCCTGGCGAAGAGAAGACACGTCTCGTGCAGCGTGTGCCAACTGAGATTCAACTCACAGGTGAGTGAGCTTCTGGAGATCACACGGGGTACCAAATGCCCTCGATGAATCCTGCGTTGTGTTGAGTCGTACTGACCTGAATAACAAAGCACGACGGTCCACTCCTACATGTTCGACCCATATTTACAGGATCGCAGAAGATGCAAAGTCTTGCTTGAAACATAAGACATAATGGGCTCATGAATCTTGAAAAGTATATGTAATTTGTTATAAAAGAGGACACATTGCATCCTTAAGTCAGTTGTGGAATAGCACATGATGTCACTCATCTCAAATGAGGATGTGTCCTGAATAATATATCCAGCACAACATGCCATCTCTGTAATCTAGGGCAACTTTCTTGTAACGGCTTTAAAGTTTGAGTAAGCAACTGTTATCTTGCAGTACATAACAGCAGTTGTTTAATAATAAACAAAGTAGTTCTGATATAACCCTCATTACTGAAATGCATGGAAGCTGAATGTACAATTTCCTTATTCTTACCATCAATACGCATTTTCCTACAATTGAAAACACATTTTTGAGCCAAGGGTAGTTAATTCAGTAGCATTACAAAATGGCATCGTCATACTTCCTCCTCTAAGGAAGCTAGCTATCTATTCAGGGCCCCAATGTGCTAGTGATTACTCAATGCGACGGTTATTATTTCTTCAGCATTGAGGTCTAGCTCAGGATAATCATCATCCATCCCAGCCATCAATCACAACTCCTGAGCAAACAGATAAAGATGGTGTTTACCTATCAAATCTCTGTGGTGCCGAGATAGGGAGAATACATTTCAGTTTGATGTCACTTGGGCATCTAAAATACTTCATCATCTTTGCAGATTGACTATATAGGAGTTTAAATTGGATGGAGAAACCTGGTGGACTTGGAGGTTGTTTGGGTGGTGGATGGTGCGTGTAGCTTAGCTGACTTTGGTGACGAACGGAATACCTGCAAATTTGAGTGGTGAAAAAAACTAAAATACATATAATATGATTGAATTAAAGCGATCTTTCCATTGTACCATATAATTGGGATATTCCCACCCAGTTTTCCTCTGCGCTAAGTAAAAAATGCCTCAATAAGCTGACACCGCTCTCAAATATCTTAGAACTATTTTTTTTACCTTGAGTCATTCTTTAGAGGAGGACGTCTCCTCACATTTCAACCTGAGGAGAGAACTACTGATGTTCTGATTGGTGACCGGTAAAACACAAGCCACAAACACACTCACTACCACCAAACCAGTCTCACACTGTGGAGAACTTCACACTGATTCTTACCATCTCTTGCTTGGCTGTTGACAGACGATGTCAGTCTATAAAAAGGGTCTGAAGTATCTGCTTCTCTTCTTCAACTTGCTGCCCTGGATCGATGGATGCATCCTTATGGGTGTCTCCATCTACCAAAGTGTATATGGGTGGAAGCAGTATTGCAGATGAAGCAGTCCCAGCTCTAAACCTGCACTTGGTCATTGGAGTCATCATGGTATTTGGCTTCCTGGGTTGTGTTGGAGCTATTGTTACAAGGTAGGGGTGGTATACAGAAGATAGCCCTATTTGGTAAAAGATAAAATCCATATAATGGCAAGAACAGCTACCATAAGCAAAGAGAAACCACAGTCCATCATTACTTTAAGACATGAACGTTAGTCAATCCTGAAGTTAAAGTTGAAAGTTTCTTGAAGTGAAGTCGCAAAAACCATCAAGCGCTATGATGAAACTGGCTCTCATGAGGACCGCCACAGGAAAGGAAGACCCAGAGTTACCTCTGCTGCAGAGGATAAGTTCAATAGAGTTACAAGCCTCAGAAATTGCAGCCCAAATAAATTCAGTTCAAGTAACAGACATGTGGTTTTATTGATCTAATTAAACCGCCAGCAATATATTTCCATACAGCCACCCATATACTGTATAGTGACTATAACCCAACCAAAAAATGTCCCCGGTTTGGCTGTTCTATATGTTTAGAGTATATTTTAAGAATGACTTAAAGAATGCACAGAACATGAAATATCACACGTGGGAATCCACTTAAATCTTTCTGTGCGATGATTGACTGACTAAATGGCTAATTGACAGTCTTATTTGATAAGATGTCTTTCTCACTTATAGACCATCCAAAAACGGATTGCCTCCTTCCCCACCTTAATCTGGTCTGTGTCAAATCTCAAGTATCGTTAAGGCAATTCTTCCACATCATTGCTCTAATGAAAGATGAATTATGGTCTTGATTACACTAATCCATATCACTCATCCATATCACTTGTCTTCTGGCAAAGATCCACTGATGGCTTGGATAACTGGAGCATGACATAAGGAAGCAATATATTGGAGGAAAGATAACATAGACATTAACCAGGTTTCCATCCAACCTTTTTATGGGTGTAAAGAATATGTCTGATAAAAAATGTTGTGACAGGCCTGATGGAAACAGCAAATTTGTCAGAAAACGTTCCAAATTTCAACCAAACAAAATACGCTAGACAAGGTGGGATCTTTTTGTCTCTGTAAAATGAATGATGCAAGAAAGGGAGGTGGAAATGCCTTTATGCGCAAATATTGATAGAATGACCATCATCATATCGAAGTAAATTTGAAGTCACGCGATGATATTGTGTGGCCCTTCCACTACGACTCATTTAGCAGGCTGTATATTAAGCTACAGATGAAATAAGTTATGATGAACTTCACAGGGTGGTGAAAGTGCAAGTTGATGAGCTTGATACTCCTTTCCAAAAAATATCTAGGGTCTTATTCTGATGACATGATTATCGAGGCTTGGCTGCCATTCGGAAAAATTTAAATGATCTTGCTCTTATCATGTAGGTAGCCTACCCGCACTGTATCTGCGAGATGTTGGTTAGAAGGCACGTGCCAAGGCCAGAAATTCGCTATGTAACGCATCATTTCTTCTGATTTCAGAATATTTGCATGAAAATCTGTTGCCAATTGGATGGAAACCTAGCTAGTGCCATGCTAGGCTTTTATTTTGGTTCCTTGCATTAGAGGATTTAGTATTTAATGCATTTTCCAATGCCAATTATTGTCTATGTCCTCCACAGACTAAATCAATTTACTTTGAGTGTAGAGAAAAGGTTTTTATTCTGGAAATTTCCATTTTGTTGATTTGCTGTAATGGCATGGAGAAATTTTCTCCAAAAAATTGCAAAAAGCAAGTAAGAATTCTTGTCACGGGCAAAGTCAGCCAGAAAGTAGATGGAGGTAAACAAGGACGACTGAAAGTTCTTGCATGTGGCCCAGTCCATGCGTCTGGGTAAATCCGTTGTGAAGGTGAATCTTGGAAGAATCGTGTCTGGACTCTAAACTCAAACAGCTACATTAATGAAACATCAGACTATCACATATTCACCATCACATGGCCCCTGATACTATACTGACATGTGAGACAAAAAATCACATAACAGGCAAAGGAGCATGGATAACATTGTAAATTAAACTGGGACAAACTCTGCAGCGCATTGTCCTTGTTAATGTCATTAATGTTTTTTTGATGCTGAACCCCTTTAAAGTTTGTGTCTACTCAGCACTATAAAAGGCAAAGCTTTGTAATACCTGCTCACTGTGTTATGTATATTTCATGAGCCACTGATTTGAGTTCGTTTTTGGTCACAGTTTGGCCAGGTTTAAATCGAGCCTGCTATTTGTTCTTCCCACAGAGCCAAGCCTTAGCCCACTACAAAGGAACAAAACACGCCAAGAAGCTGAAATCTCTGGACGCTACCAAATGTAAGCTCAGAGGTTCAGTGGTCACCAAGGAAACCACCAACCATGAAACCCCTAAGAGCATCGACCCTCCAGCAATGTGCTACGGCACTGACAGGAAAGGTTGGTCAATTTCCTTTACTTTCCTTCCGTATCCACTGTTTTTTCCAATCCCCATCCACTCTCTCTGTCTGTCACTCTTTCCTTTGTCACATCCATCCAACAAATTTCAAAAGGTGCCGAGTCTGCCAAAATACCTGACCAGGTCCCTTTCGTGTAAAGGTTGCAAATGAAAACAGTACAGAAACAGTGTGCTGATAGTTCTCTTTCTCCACATCCATTTGTTTTCACCTGGATAACATTACTGTACATGTTGTATATCTGATCATGGTGTCACAGTAGAGGAAGTTGGGAGCAGGAGGAAGTAGATACAGGAGACGTCTTGATGATGTATATTTACTACAGGAGACAGGCACCAGGACCAGATAAGCTTCACTGTCTTTTAATCTTTCTAAAATGTAGTCAGTGGAGGGTGACCTTCTGTCAGTTCCATTAGTCTTACAGCTAAACCCATTGGACCTGGAGAACCAGAGTGCTCTCTGGGTAACCTCTGTCCACTAGTGAAGTCTTCCTGTATCCATCTTTAATTGCCTAATAAAACAGCACCAATGAAACCTTGGACCATGGCTCTCCAGGATTAGGTCTGAGTGCCTCAGTATAGGGCCTACAATCCAATGTTCCATGAGTAAACAATTTTAAACCAGGAGCACATTTCTGGAGCACATACAAGCATCCATATTTTTGTGTTTTATTTTACCTTTATTTAACTATGGCAAGTCAGTTAAGAACAAAATCTTATTTTCAATGATTGCCTAGGAACAGTGGGTTAACTGCCTTGTTCAGGGGCAGTACGACAGATTTTTACCTTGTTAGCTCAGGGATTCAATCGTTTGGTTACTAGTCCGACGCTCTAACCACTAGGCTACCTGCCGCCCCATAATTGAGCTCAGGTTCTGTGATTCCTCTTTACACTCTGTAAGGCACTGCATTGTGAACCCTCTGGTCCCGCATGCTCACACCTGCAGAATAGGATCATTCACAATTTACAGAGAGGGTATCAACATATTTCAAAAGTCATCAGATATTTATTCCAATGGGACAATGTTTTGTCCACACATTGTAGTTACTTTACCCCTACCTACATGTACGAATTACATCGACTAACCTGTACCCCCATACATTGACTCTGTACCGGTACACCCTGTATATAGCCTCGTTAGTCAACAAGCTGGTCAACAATCTGGTCAATCCACATTTTAAATGTAGGAGGGGTATTAGAGGCCCACAATATAATAATACATTTCTTAGCAAAGTATGTAATAGTCATAAGCAAATTTTCTCTGTCAGGATCAAGAACAAAGTCCTGCTGGGCATTAAGATAGATACACGGGGTCATTTCAAACTGTTCATCTAGTATTTTCTGTGCAGCCGTATGTATAGATTGCCAAAATCTGGCAATCTCTCTACAGTTCCAAAATGCATGCATATACTGTGGGTTCCACTTTCAGAGGTACATCTTTTACAGTTAGGAGACATGTCCGTTTTCATTCTATGGAGTCTCAAAGGAGTGTAATACAATTTATACAAAAATGTGTAATTAGATTCTTTCATTTTTACATTAGTAGAGGAGCAGTATACCCTGTTGCAAACCTCCGCCCATAACTCATCACTGATAGTCAGACCAAGGTCCTTTTCCCAGATTATTTTCAAAGGAGTAAAGGAGGAGCCTCCTTTCTCAGAAAGGAGTCTATAGATATAAGAGATTTAGCATTTAATGGATTGTGCTGTGACAAGAAGGGTTTCAACTTCATTCAACTTCATTCAAGTTCTAAACCTCCTCTTGGAAGTAAATGAGGAAATGACATGTCTAATTTGAAGATATTTTAAAACAAAATGGGATCTTGGCACATTGAATTCACTGCAGAGCTCTTGAAAGGATTTCAGTGTTGTGGTTTTCTGATGAAATAGGTCTGAAAATGTCCTGATTCCGAGAGTATGCCAAAGATTAAAGTTGGCATCCTTCTGGACTTTTGACAAGTGTGGGTTGCCTACTATGGGCGAGTGAGAACATATTTGGGAGGAAATGCCCAGGTATTTCTTACAGTCCCTCCACGCTAGTAGGGTGCTATAAATCACAAAGGTTTTGACAATGTTGCCCACTTCACTAAAGTTATTCATGAATATAATTGAGCTTAGTGGCAATGAACCACAGGATTGGGCTTCTATCTGAATCCACGCTGACTCTTGTCTGTTTGTGATCCATGTTAGCATCTTGCGGATTTGGGCAGACCAGTAGTACAATTGAAGGAAGGGAAGGGCAAGACCACCCTTAGATTCAGGTTTCGATAAAGTGGAGAACTTTATCCTAGGTTTTTTATTGCCCCATATAAATTTGGTGATGCTTTGGTTAGTTGTTTTTAAAAAGGAAACTGGGAGATAGCATGGGAGCATCTGAAATAAATAGTTCAGTCTAGGGAGGATGTTCATACGGATGACATTAATTCTTCCTACTAAGCTAATTGGGGGGGGGGGGGGGAGATCCAGGTTTGGAGATCGTTCTTGATTCGGTCCAGGAGTGGAAGATAGTTTTCCTTGAAAAGGCTATTCAGATCTGGTGTTATGAAGATCCCAAGGTATTGAAACCCCTGTGTCTTCCATTGGAATGGACATAGTGTCTTCATAGAGCTGGTGAGTGTAAGATTGAGAGGGCAGACAGTGGATTTGTTAAAATGTATCTTAAAACCTGAAAACTTGCCATACTGAGCAATTGTGTCTAAAATGGGAGGGAGGGATTTCTCAGGGTTGAATATGTAGAGCAAGACATCATCCGCGTAAAGCGAAATCTTGTGCTGCAGGCCGCCTGCAGAAACACCCATAATACTTGAATTGCTCCTTATCAACTCTGCTAGGGGCTCCGCCCCCAACAAGTATAGCAGGGGGGACAGCAAGCACCCTTGTCTTGTGCCCTGTCCCAAAGGGAATCTGTCAGAATTCAGTCCGTTATTAGTCACCATGGCATTTGGATGAGAGTATAGTGATTTGATCCATTTAATAAAGTTTGGGCCCATATTGAACTTTTCTAAGAGTGAGAACAGAAAGCTCCACTCCATCCTGTCGAACTCCTTCTCAGCATCCAGTGAAGCCAGCAGGACAGGGTCTTCTGTGCGTTTACTTGATCAATAATATCAAAAAGATGGCAAATGTTATCAGAAGAGTATCTTTCTCTAATAAATCCAGTTTGGTCTGCTTTTATTATTTTGGGAAGAAGAGTGTTTAGTCTTTTGCGAGCAATTTGGTAATTATTTTGTAGTCAAAATCCAACACGCTTATGGGCCAGAAGGACGAGCAGGATAGAGGGTCTTTGTATTTTTTGAGCAACACTGTAATGCGAGCTGTGTGCATTGAGTCTGGGAGAACTCAGTTTTTGCAAAAATCATCCAGCATTGGCATGAAAATAAGCTTTGTAGAACTCTCTGGGGAATCCATCTGGGCCTGGGGACTTGTTAGGTGGCATGGAGGTAATTGCCTCCAGGATCTCCTCAGGAGTGAAGGGGGAGTTGAGATCTTCTTGGTCGGTATCTGATAGTTTAGGTAGCGAGAGTACCTTTAGGAAGGAGTGGAGTTCTGCCTCTGTGTGTTTTCTCTCAGAGGTATATAGTTTGCAGTAAAAATCATGAAAAGTTAAATTGATATTTTTTGGGTCATATGTGACCTCGTCCTCTGCTGTTCGGATAGCCGTGATTGTACGCTCTGACTGCTCTTTTTTAAATCGGTAAGCAAGCAATCTACTCGGCCTATTGCTATACTCATGGCATTTCTGTTTAGTAAAGAAAACTTATTTTAAATCTCCCAAGTATAGTCCAAATTCAGTTTGGCTTTGGCTGCTTTAAGTTGACTCCAGGAGGTGCTGTCTGGGGATTGTTTATGCACTCTTTCACAGCATTTTAGCTCCCTCTCAAGATCTAGCCTGTGTGCTTCCATTGCTTTTTTCTTAGAGGAAGCATATGCAATTAGATGACCTCTTAGTGTGGCATTGGCAGCGTCCCACATTGTGGCCAGAGAAACAAGAGAATCGTTGTTGTCTTGTGTGGAGTTGTCTATCCATGTAGTAACCAATGCATGTAGCGCTTCGTTTAATAACATGGAGGTGTTGAATTTCCAGCTCTTTGACCTCGGGATGTTTTTGCAGAGGTCAAAGCGGAGGTGGACAAAGGCGTGATCTGAAAGTGCTATGGGTCCGTTTGTACACGTGGCTGAATATATGATACTGTTTGGGATAAAAATGTAATCTATACGGGAGTAGGTGTTATGGACATTGGAGTAGTATGTATAGTCCATAGATGAGCTATTACTCACTCTCCAGTCCCATCAGTCCCATCTCTTTAGTAAGAGAGTTCAACATCTTTGCAGATCTAGGATTTGTGGTGGGGACTTGAGATTATTTGTCTAGGGTTGGGTTAAGGGTACAATTAAAATCTCTGGCCACCATGCCAAAGGAAACACAATACTCATTGAACAGGGTTATCATTTTTGGCATGAAAGCAGGAGTATCTGTGTTAGGGGCGTATATGTTTAAGATAGTAATTGGTTGTCCATACAGTGACCCAGTTATCAAAATAAATCTCCCCTCATTCTTATGGATAAGTATGGCTGTACCTCTACTGTTTGATTTGAAAGATGAGAAATACACCTGTCCCACCCAAGCTCTGCAGAGTTTGGCATGTTCGGCATCACAGAGGTGTGTCTCTTGTAATAGCGCGATGTCTGCTTTCCGTTTTATTGCATGCCCTAGACCATGGCAGTTCCATGTCAATAGATTTAAGGTGCTAGACATCGTCATCGAACAGTAATCGAACTTTATTGCAAGTCATCTCTGGATAATGGTGGATAATAGTTACAGCTGCGTTCACATAAAAGGAAAATAAATGGTATACATAAAATAATCATCTCTGAACACCCCAGCCGAGTTCCCAAACAACTCGACATATCCCGTTTGATTTATTACCCCCCCCCCCCTCAAAAACAACCAAAAAACCAGGAACAGTTAGCAACACACAACGTCTCCCCCTCCCCAACAAAGAAATGCCTCATCCTCTCCTCTCCGCCCACATTGAGTAAGTGACAATGTAGCCCCCGTCCAGACCACATTAAAAGAGGGAGAAAATAAAATCAATAGCCCAGCCTACATATACCTCCCCCAAGGGACATAGGGAACCACAAGTAATAATAGCAACGGAAAAAAGGGAAATAAAAGTAGGCTGAAACGTTAGTAGGCCTAGGTTAGGCTATAGAATAGGCCTAGGTTAGGCTATAGAATAGGCCTAGGTTAGGCTATAGAATAGGCCTAGGTTAGGCTATAGAATAGGCCTAGGTTAGGCTATAGAATAGGCCTAGGTTAGGCTATAGAATAGGCCTAGGTTAGGCTATAGAGCCCATCCCTCTCAGCTAAAGGAAAATAAATATAGATTAGACGGCTATAATGACATTTAGCAGGGCGGGTGAGTCTTTGGATATCGGCTATATGTTGTCTTACCCCCTTTAGCAATAACAGTAGTCGTATTTAGTCATTGGTCCATTTCTCATTGACCAGGATTGTCTTTCAAAAAACGTTTTGCCTCTTCGGAAGTTGCTGAAGAATCCTGAGCTCGTTTGGGTATTTGAATCTCCTAAAGATGCCTCAGTCAATGGAGTATTTCTTCAACTCGTCAAACTCTCAGCACTTCCGGCGTATTCCAGCTGACAGGTCCTGGTGTAAAGTGAGTTTGGCTTTCCCCACTGTAATGGTGTTGATTTTCACCGCCTGTAGGATTCGTTCTTTGTCGGTGAATCTCAGGAAACGTATGGTGATTGGGCGCGGTGGTTGTCTGGTTGCTGGTGGGAGCCTCAGTGCTCGGTGAGCTCTCTTGAGTTCTATGGGCCTGTCAGTGGACAGCTGGAGCCACTCGGGAAGTTTGTCTTGCAGGTAGCGGATCAGTGGCATGTTTCCCTCTTCTTTTTCGCCCAGATTTAATAGAACACAATTATTCCTTCGCCCCCTGTTTTCCAGGTCCTCTGTTTTCTCTTCCAGATGCTCTATTTTCTTTTTAGCATATGCTATTGTTTCCATGGCGTCGGTCAATAAGTTTTCCATGGATAGGATTCGCCTCTCTGCCTCGTCCAGTCGCCCCACGTTTATGGTTATCTTGTTGTTGATGTCAGGCAAAGCATTTTCCAGGATTGTCACCTTGCCTCCTATTGCACTGAGCTTAGAGTTAATGGCATCTAATTTAATGTTGAGTTCTGTACGTTGGGATCTCAACTCAGAAAGGATGTCTTCGACAGAGTGCGAGGTTGGCATTCGTTGGGCCTCGAGGGGGAAAGGGTCCTCTTGCTCCTGGCTAATGGCGCTAGCTTTTTCTGAAGCTAGCTGCTTCTTGGAGGCTTTTTCCGCCGCTAATACTCGAGTCCGGGTAAAAATGTTACCTGTAATGTCGCCTTTTGTAGCCGCCATGACTTTTTGACTAAAGCTAAATGAGTTTAAACAGGAAGTGGAGGTAAGATTAGGAATTGGAAACTATTTGTGCTGAGCTCTTAGTTCATGCGGCCTTCTCGTTCAAGGGTCACGTGATTCCTCATTGTGTTACTTTTTATAATTTTTTACTTTAGTTTATTTGGTAAATATTTTCTTAACTCTTTCTTGAACTGCATTGTTGGTTAAGGGCTTGTAAGTAAGCATTTCACAGTAAGGTCTGCACCGGTTGTATTCGGCGCATGTGACAAATAAAGTTTGATTGGAGTTGTGAAGGTAGAGTATACCAGGTAACTTTTTAATATAACGTTTGCTCCACAATGGGGGATTTTGTCTATGTATGTGTTGGTCCTCCTCACGTTTTCTTAATTGAAACCCCCTTTAGCGAGAGCGATAGTGATATCACCCTTCAGTCTGGTACACACCTAGTGAATTCCAAAACAAGCTTTAGTTTATTCAGCCAGTATATATTTTAATATTTATGCATTTGTTAAAGAAATGCAGTCCAGAGCTCACTCATAGGTGTGTTTCAAGAGCAAGCCCACATGTGGAAAATATTGTTCACAAACTAATGTTTAAAAATAAGACCCTGAAAGGCCTCAAAGACAGACCATTAAACACTGTACCGGGAAAGGAACAAATAGCCATAAATCATTTTCATCACTGACCTCCCAAAACAAAACAAGCAGGTTTCTTCTCCACCTCACTGTCGTGTCTACAAAGCGTGGGAGCATCCGTTTGTCAAAAGTGGCGTTGGGTAATGAATATTAATGTGCTCAGATGTCAGGGAAATTAATTGGCGAGGCGGGTAAACGCCACATTATCTTTAGGGCTGAAGTATTTAGCGGTATATCAGTGCCCTTGAGCTCCTCTAATGAAAAGCAGAGGTCAGGGAAGAGAAATGGCTACGGAGAGCAGATATGAGGAATGGGGAGAGGAACTGCAGTCTCTCTTGATAGTGGGCTCTCAGTGTTGATGCAACACTTCTGCCAAAGAGCCATTATAACACACATTCTGTGTACATGTGAGTTCATGTATTTTCTGTATGCATTTTGAGGATGTGTGTGTGTGTGTGTGTGTGTGTGTGTGTGTGTGTGTGTGTTTTAGACTTGTGAACTGGTGTGTGGCTTCGAATTGACAGCTGGCCACAGTGAGATTGTATAGATTAGCCAATGACTTAGCCACTGCTTGTCAAGCTGTGTGTGGGGGTGTCTGTCTGTGTATGTGTGCATGTGTGTGCATGCACGTGGCTAAGAAAGAGAAGAGTTGCCCATAACGCAGTCACCATCTCTCTGTTCCAGTCCAGTGCCTGAGGAAATGTACCCTGATATTAGCTATTAAGGAGCAGATTGTCAGGGGAGCCATGCCTGCACTGACAGCAGCTGCACAATAGAACAGGCATGGGACATGGGGGCTAGCTTAGGCTTGTTCAGCCATCAGTTAACCACTAAAGCTCCCCATGCACGTCTCCTAACCAACGAGGAATTCAAAGATCCAAATCTGTACGCACTGAGTTGGAAAACGCCCTTACACACAGACATGCATCACAAAGTGGCAAAGCTGATGACTCTGTGCATGAAACCTGCTTTTCACTTGCGTGGAACTATGATTTACTGTAAATACCCTCATTTGTGATGAAGTTCTGAGGAGGTTTAAAGCTGTAGAAACTTTTCAAACGGATTTTGTCTGGAGAATGAATTCCAATGAGGAAGGAGGGGCTGAATGAGTCAACGGAAGATCTTTGACCCTTGCTGTGAAATATCTCAAAGATAATTTTGCTCTGTTATCCAAATGATAATCACTAACATTATAAATACACTTCTGTATCAAAGGAAAGAATGCCTCACAACTGCAGGGCCTTGAGGGGTTTCTGTCCTTTAAGTCATGGTGGCATATAATGGGGCTCAATCATTTTAATTAAAGCGCTTAATCCAGCATCATTGAGAAAGGTAATCAGATATCATGGGGCGCTCTGTGATTGCCTGGAAGCCTAACGAGAGTGTAAGGATTTGAGAAGAGCATTTCTGCTCTATCGCCAAAGGAAATCTCCTTGGCAAACTGAGAGCTATAGAGGTATAGAAACAGGTGACGTGGGCCTCCCGAGTGGCGCATTGGTCTAAGGCACTGCATCGCAGTGATAGAGGCATTACTACAGACCCTGGTTCGTTCCCGGGCTGTTCCACAACTGGCCGTGGCCAGGAGTCACATAGGACGGTGCACAGCGTCATCCAGGTTAGGGGAGGGTTTGGCCGAGGGGGCTTACTTGGCTCATCGCGCCCTAGCGATTCCTTGTGGTGGGCCGAGTGCTTGCAGGCTGACCCCGGTCGCCAGTTGAACGGTGTTTCCTCTGACACATTGGTGCGGATGTTAAGGAGCGAGGTTAGGCGGGTCATGTTTGGAGGACGCATGACTCCACCTTTGCTTCTCCCAAACCCGTTGGGGAGTTGCAGCGATGAGACAAGATCAAAATTGGGGGGTAAACAGATGACGAAAAAGATGGGGAGCTCTCCAAGAGGGTCATGATAGCTGTCTCTTTCCCCCAATCAAATTCCCTCTTTCTTTGTGGCATCCACTCTCTTTCCCTCTCTCTCTCTCTCTCTCTCTCTCTCTCTTTATTGTGTCCCTCTTTTGATTTGATCTCCTTTCCTCCCCCTTTCCTTCTGGGGCCCTTGCACTCCCTCCTCTTCCTTTCTTTCACATACTGTATTTTTCATCCCCTCCTTCTCTCTCACTGTTGCTTCCTCTCTCTCGTTCCGTCTCCTTACTCCTTTCCTTATTTACTCTATTACCCTTTATCTTCCCTTTTCTCTCTTTCTCTCCCTCACTACCCCCCCCCCCCTCTCTCTTGGCCCATAGCTGCCAGTCCCCACCCGCCGCCTCTCTAGATTGATCACAGTCATTACCTTCATTAATGAGAGGTGATTGAGTTCTTAACAGAGCCAGTTAGGTCACAGCGAGTGGGGATATGGATTACTGGAGCCTTCCCAGAGTAGAGGGCGTTTTAGGCCAGCCAAGTACACTATAATCACCTGCTCGCGAAAGGCAAATGGCGCTTTTAATGACGTTATGGAACATGAGTGCACTGCAATGCAAGAACAGACACATGCATGTGCCTATATTGCCTTTTGAACAGGCCACCCTTGATTGAAATGGAGGTGTGTCACTGAAATGGGATTTCCTGTTTAAAAGATGAAGCAACGAAGAGTCACATCCGTGCTTGTGTGTGAACAGTACACAACCACACACATACTGTAAATATAACATACTGTGTATACTCACCACAAAAACACAGGGTACATAGAGAGAGTACATACTCAAAAGCACATGTATAGAGACACACATGTGCGCATGCAAGCACAATACATGTATGTTGACAGACAAACTACAAAAACACATTTAACCCTGCTTTTCAAGGACAAATCAAATCATTATCTTGTGCTGAAAACCTGCCCACAGAAGGAGGTAGGTCGACAGCTCTTGGTCTCTAGTGAGTTGGCTTTGATTGAGTGATTGGCTTAGTGTGACTGCGGGGTGTTTTGATACCTGGCACTCAAGAGAAGTCTGGGAGTAGCTGGATGATAATTGCAGGGGGGTGAGGGAACTGTTATTGTTTTCCTCTTAGCATAAACAGTATTCAACGGTGACAATGTGAAGCCCACCATCAATTACCATCCAATTAAAGATTCACCCAAATGCTAATTATGGTGATGTCGTGTCTTTACTATCATTAAATTGAAGACTTTTAGTTTTTATCAAAGATTCTCTGTAATTAGTATTACGCGATCAACTGATTAATCATGTAACTGTAATTAACTAGGAAGTCGGGGCACCAAGGAAAAATATTCAGATTACAAAGTTATAATTTCCTAAAATAACTTTTCAGATATTTTATCTGATCAATTAGTCTTCGAATTAAATAATTATTTACTTTACCTCACGTTAGTCTCATTCCAAACGTCATAAATTGGTGGTTATCTGCACGAACCCAGTCTTCACTATGAGTCATCCATACATCAATTGTCTTAAATCATTTATTTATTACTAACTAAGTAATTCACAGAAATGCATAAACAAACAAACAAACAAGGTAAATGTGGTTACAAGAAATTATAGAAGAATGTGCCCTAGTGGGCTAAACCGGCATTGCGGCTTGTTAGACAAAAGGGAAGTGGGGGTCGACTACAGAGTGATAATTATAACAACTGAAATGCTAATCCTTGCTCACTCATTCGGGAACAATTGCAATCAATATATATATTTACGCTCAGTGTGTCGTCTTGATCGCTGGTGAAAAGTTTGTTTCTTTTGTAGAATTGTCCGTCTCTCTCCCTCTCGGTTGTGGTTAGAGTGGATTGTTCAGAGTGACATTCATTAGTTTCGTTATAGAATGAATGTTTCGGCGGTTGTCGTTCTTCG
This sequence comes from Oncorhynchus clarkii lewisi, assembly GCF_045791955.1. NCBI lineage: Eukaryota > Metazoa > Chordata > Actinopteri > Salmoniformes > Salmonidae > Oncorhynchus > Oncorhynchus clarkii. The sequence continues at coordinate 30,165,944 of NC_092149.1, read as the reverse complement.
CGTTCAATGATACCGAATTCCTAGCTGCAGACTAGTAATTAATCTCAAAGACTTGTTCTTATTCTGTCGGTATCGATACTCTAAGAGTTTAACCACGTGGTATGGTTAAAAGATTCAGCAATGGTCATGTGAAACTTCATGCAAAGTCTTCGAATAATTCAATTGAGATCTTATGGAATAAGCAATTACAATTCATGCACTGGAAGATTGATCAATACTCAACGACATTAAATTGTCACAAATCACATTCATTCTTTTACGTTCATCAACACTAATAAATGAAAGCATTTTTTGTGTTTGTAATTACATACCAAAACTAAAGGCTGCTCTCAAAATCACCTTAATAGCAGAAAGTGAATGAATTGCTTGTTCTTGGACTGTGATAAATGTATGTCTAGAGATGTTGTAACTCCCATCATTATTGTGCTTCTCTGACACGTCTACTGGGATAAATAAGAGCCATACATAGTGGTTCGCTAAAATAGCACGACATAATTCACTATTGATTCGCTCCCTTGGCTGCCGATCTTCACTCTGTGTCATTGCAGTAGAGAGAACTGAGAGGAATTGACATCGATCAGGGGATGCTGCCGAGACTAAAATGTCATTTTGGTAAATGAGGAGCCAGTTCACTGTATTTTTTTTATAACGACTTGTGTTGTTTCTCTCATCAGATCTTATTGATCCATGGATGACTTTGATCTCTCTACATGAGACAATTATTTTTGGTGCAGTAGTGGTCTTGTAACATGTTAATTTACCTTCCCTGCTGAAAAAGCATATCTATCGCCCTCTGCAGATGGCTTTCCAGGTGCATCGCCGCTACCACTATCTCCTGTGCTCACACTGGCTCCAACCCTGGGATCCCTGGCATCATCCCTGGCACCCATGACATCAATGTTACCACCCCTGGCACCTACGCTGGCATCGAGACCCAACTCATCCACAGGGACAGAGACTACCTCAGCTACAGGATGGGACGACCGGGCCTCGCCCAAACCCAGCTCACCTATAGAACCAGACATGGAGGAGGAGCAAGAGGCTGGGACAGACCCGGAGACGGAGGAAGAGAAAGCCAGGCGTCTGCTCTACTGCTCGCTCTGCAAGATGGCCGTCAACTCGGCATCCCAACTGGAGGCTCATAACAGCGGTGAGAGATCTGCCCTCCTCTCAGGGTCTCCTGTCCCTGAGGGGCTCGATCGCTAACCCTGTATAGCAGCTCTTAAATAGAGTTCACTCTTCTGTGAATGTGAATAACACAGCCAATCATGTCCATCAATTGATTGGTAGGGTCTATTCATTGGCAAATAATGTCAGTGCCTCTCAAAGCTGTTTCATAATATTGGCAAAGGACTGTGGATGCAAATGCTTGAACGACCTTATTGTGGCTCACTTTTTCCTATTTTATCATCCAGGTACGAAGCACAAGACCATGCTAGAGGCCAGGAGTGGTGTGGGCTCCATCAAGTCCTTCCCCCGGCCAGGGGTCAAGAGTAAGCTAGCTCCGCCCACCAAGGCAGCCACGGGCCTGCAGAACAAAACATTTCACTGTGAGATCTGCAATGTACCCGTCAACTCCGAGACACAGCTAAAACAGGTGGGATACACCAGGGTGTTACATGAACATTAGCCATTGTATATTACCACAGTTCCATGAGTGAACATTGTGAATTTGGTTCATGGAAATGGTTTGAATTCACTATATTTAAAATGTAATGTTTCTTATCAGTGGTATAGCTGTATCTGTCTCTCTTGGGTTCGTTGAAGTAGTGTCTAATTGGAAATGATTACAAAGCCTACGTAATATAACCTTGAAATGACAGAAAACAGTTTTCAAGCAATGATTACACTAAATGAATAGAAACAAATTAGTAGGTAGGCTTTCAAAACTGGATGAATGGAACATGTCTTCAAGTTTTTTTATATATATATTTGGACTTTTAGAGTGCCGCATTGATCACGCAATTTTGACATATTGCATTTACTGGCAATTTTCTTGTACCTCTACGGCTGACAACCCTTCCAAATCAATTAGTGGTGTTCTGTCCTCCTTGGTCGTTTAGAGCCCCCTTAACTCTTAAGGATCTGGCCCTTTTTTTCAAATTTCACCTAAAATTACATACCCAAATCTACCTGCCTGTAGCTCGGGACCTGAAGCAAGGGTATGCATATTCTTGCTACCATTTGAAAGGAAACACTTTGACGTTTGTGGAAATGTTAAATCAATGTAGGAGAATATGTCTGCATTTCTGTTCAAAATGTTGTATCAGGACTGCCCAAATGGGCATAATTGTTTTATTAATACATTTTCAAGTTCATAACTGTGCACTCTCCTCAAACAACAGCATGGTATTATTTCACTGTAATAGCTACTGTAAATTGAACAGTGCAGTTAGATTAATAATAATTTAAGCTTTCTGACAATATCAGATATGTCTGTGTCCTGGGAAATGTTCTTGTGTTCAAATGTTCTCTTACTTACAACCAATGCTAATCACATTAGCCTACATTAGCTCAACCGTCCCACAGGGGACCCACCGATCCTGTAGAGGTTTAAATAAATCTAGGACCAATCACTTGTAGTCACTCTCTTTCTTACTATATAACCTTACTGTCCTCTCCATCACTCCTCCAGCACATCAGCAGCAGACGTCACAAAGACCGAGCGGCAGGCAAACCGGCCAAACCCAAATACAGTCCCTACAGTAAACTCCCGAAAGGCCAGGCCACACAACCAGTAAGTCCCTCCTTGTCTCAATACTGACAAAATACAGAATCATAGGAAGCACCTAAACAATCAGAAAGTCTCTACTACACAAATCTATGTCACCAAGATGTGAGAGACACGATTGAGGGTATCTCTTTCTCTTGTTTTGTCATCTAAAACAGTGTTCTTCATGATTTGTTTATTCAATAGCCCCTGGATATGAAGTTGATACGGTTTGTGACTTTACAGGCCTAGTAAAAATGAAGGTCTGAGACCAGCATGCTAAAGGTGTAATGTATTGGGGATTCATCTGGGGCCAAATGGCAGAAAAAAGTGAGGGAAAAGTCAAGTTTCCATCATGGGTCTCATAAAGTGGCAGACAGAGATAACTTGCGACCAGGCCCAGGGGTTGACAATCTGTGGGAAATGACTCCTCTTAAATCCCATCCTCAGCTGTATTAACCCAGAGGAGAAACTTTTATATGGAAAGAGCAAAGATTCCTCCCAGTAGGTTAGAATACATGAGTCAGTTGATTGACAGCACATAACAATTTCCATCTTGGTGTTCAGAGGAAGCTCCATTACCCTATCACTAATACAGAAGACGATTTCAAAGGGCTCCATTGACCTTCAAACCCATACTCTCAGACACTGATTTAGTTTTTGTTCTCTCCCTCTCGCTTTCCCTCTCACTCACTCTCCTCTCTCTCTCTCTCTCTCTCTCTCTCTCTCTCTCTCTCTCTCTGTCTATCTCTCTCTGTCTCTCTCGCTCTCTCTCTGTCTCTCTCTCTCTCTGTCTCTCTTGCTCTCGCTCTCTCGCTCTGCCTCTCTCTCTCTCTCTCTCTCGCACTCTCTCTTTCTCTCTCTCTCTCTCTCACTCTCCAGGTGAAGCTGACAGTGGGGAAGGAGTTGTGCCAACCTCAGATAACCCAGATAATGCCCGCTCACCTGGCAGCATTGGCATCAGCAGCAGCAGCTATGGGCTCGGCCTTCCCCGGCCTCCGCTCCACCCACGCTCCCTCCCATGGCCCCACCCTTTTTCAGACACAGACCCTCCCTGCTGCCCTGCTCCGCCCCGCCCCCGGGCCTGTCAGGACCTCCCATACACAGTTACTGTTTGCCCCCTACTGACTCACAACCCCACCCTATAGACTCTATGGACTTCCCATGACGGACATGCCACGGAAGTTGTTATGAACCAGAGTCCCCTTCCCTCTGCTTGTCCCTCTATACATTTGGACCACAGGCCACCTTCACCAGAATATGGGGATAATAGGCACAGAGGAATTGTTTAACCCATACTGACAGATAAACCCTACTGGGCTGGCCAGATCTCCCGTTATGGATTTCCCAAGGATCCCATCAATGGCCCAGAATTGATCAGCGTCCCCCTTCCCTCTGCTGTTCCCCCTACATTCAGAGAAGAACCACACCCGAAACGAATAACGGCTAAAATATACAGATGGCCGCGGTGTGTTAGCGATCACCTGCTGGGTGTGAACGATCCAACATGTAGAATCGTGGGGAAATAATAGCCGATGTTCTGGTCAGAGGCGGTAGGACGGCCACCCACGGCTTTTAACTGTTCGTCGTCCTGGTGTGTATCCTCTGAAGACTACCATCTTCACCAAAACATGTGGACTACAGACAACCTGAAGCATTACATCTGGACTACTGCCCACTCTATTCCATTTGGATTACTACTGCTCTACAGCATTAACCCTGCATCTCCTGTTTAACTGGACTACAGGCCGGTCTCATCAGTACTGTAGGACCACCCTGCCGAATCTACTCGCCCGTCTTCACTGAGTCATTGACTCATCACAATCCCCTCCTATAGTAGCTAATACTTAGTAGTACCCACACAGCCACCCACGTTCCTGTGCCATTCTCTTACCCATGAATCATACCCAAGAACAGGACTTGGAGTTATATTGTACTGCAATAATGTATAAGACAAACCGGTGAACTATGCAGTGTCATTTCTGTCTAATACAAGGCACCGTTTGAGCTGTAATTGTGCTATAGGGATATCATATTTGTAAAGATAGTGGTGCACTAAGATCATTGCTTCAGTGGAGGTAGCTATCACTCATGTTTGTAAAAAAGACTGGTAAGGATCTCCTCTTTTGCTGTTTGCACTTTAAGTCCCCTCTCTGTTGATGTCTACAGTGCATTAGATGGCTAGAGTATGTGTTGTAGTTCCTCTTGCATTACGTGTAGGTGTCTGTTAGTGTGTAAGTGTTTGTTTCTTTGTGTGTGTGCGTATGTGTGTGGGTGTGTGTATATGGGTGTTTGTGTGTGACCTTGCCCTCCACCTTAAAGCCATCCCAGCTGACACCCAATAACCATTCTGAATGACCACATCATGGGCTCAAGGGACCACTAAGGCTTGTGTATAATATCTGTTAATGTGTAAAAGATGAACCGTTTCAAATAAAAGAGTCTTACTTTGTTAACTTTGTTGATGCTACAATTCACCAATGGGACTGTACAGTTGCACATGCATGTAGAAGAGTGTATGCACTACCGTAAGTCACTCTGGATAAGGGCGTCTGCTAAATGACTCAAATGTCAAATGCACACTCTCCTGCATGTCATAGTGTCATAGAGACATACACCACAATTGAAAGCTCTCAGCTTGCTTGCTGAGTTTTTTGTCATGAATCTTGTTCTGGAGGCAGCTCTGCAGAGTGATCACTAGCTGGCACAGCCACAAAGTAATACAATCTGATTTTTTACCAAACCCTAATGTTAAATGAAGACCTAAAAGCAACAAAAAAATAAAAAAAATAACAAAAAGTGCTTTCTTTTTTTTTACAATATAGCCAATTTGGACATTGCAGCTGGACTATCTAAGGGGAAATCATCCAGTTCTGCCTCCAGGACAAGACTCATGACAATAAACGTCAACCTGCAGCTTGCTTCCCCTAAAATCATTGACAAACAGGTTTCGGCGCTAGTAATTTGATATCACCAAAACATTATAAGTCATCAGGTACATATTGTAGCCAGTTGTTCAGTCTGTCTGTGGTCCTTTCCATGAACCCATAAGGCTGTGCGTCAATCCCCAGTCTGTAGTATGTCTGCCCAAATGACTCCTGACAACATTCCTGACATACACAACTCCCCTCTCCAGCCAGAGAGAGCTTACTTCCAAGCCTAATCCAGCTCCAAAAACAATACAGCAGGCTGCCTGATGACCAGAGAGCAAGTAATTTTTTTTAAATGTATTTAAATAGGCAAGTCAGTTAAGAACAAATTCTTATTTACAATGACGGCCTACCCCGGTCAAACCCGGACGACCCTGGGTCAATTGTGCCCCGCCCTATGGGACTCCCAATCACGGCCGAATGTGATTCAGCCTGGATTCGAACCAGAGACTGTAGTGTCGCTTCTTGCACTGAGATGCAGTGCCTTAGACCGCCGCGCCACTCAAATCAAATCAAACTTTATTTGTCACATGCTCCGAATACAACAAGCGTAAACTTTACCATGAAATGCTTACTTACAAGCCCTTAACCAAACAGTGCAGTTCAAGAAGAGTTAAGAAAGTATTTACCAAGTAGACTAAAATAAAACGTAACACAATAAGAATAACAATAAGAAGGCTATATACAGAGGGCACCGGGTACCGAGTCAGTGTGCAGGGGGTACAGGTGAGTTGATGTGCCTGAGCCCATTGAGTGTGTGACAAATGGGTATTGAGGTTCCTTGGTACCACACAGTACCATATAGAGGGACTTATTTCCAAAATATTATCACCTTACATTTATCACCCGTTTTACTAGATCTCCTGAGAAAACCACAGATTGGATTGACGAATCGCTTCATACTTGATGCCAACCAAACTTCAGATATCTTTTGCTCTTCATTTAGAGGGGTGTTAACCTGTCTTTTTCTCTGACGACAGAAAACATTCCTTTTGTGATTGAAAGAGGGGAAGAATTGATCTGGTGGGCTGCGGATTGGTAACAGCAGGCATGTTTATATGCAGTAGCACACACTGCTGAACGAATAGCTGGTGGTTTTCTGTCATCTTCAAAAAAGACAGAAGTTCATTGCACTATCGCTTCTATTGAGTTGTTTTCCCTTTCTGTCTTGTAGGCTGTAGAAAGCGATGCCGTGCTGGAGGACTAATGTACAGGCAGGGATATGTGTAGTAACAGAGTAGGAACAGGATCTGAAGTCGGATACCCTTGGGACACAAGGGCAGATTCAGACAGCGTGTCTGTCCGTGTTCACCTCGGATTCCACATTATGATAAATGCCTCAATTAACATTCCCCGTCCATGAGAACGTTGATATATTTCTTCCATCAGGTTTTATACAGTTTTGAAACCTGTTGCTGTTATCTTAGACTGAACACCTGCATCACATGCCAGTTGGTTCTTACAGTCTCTTCATGTTTCAGCAGACTGCTTTCATGCCTTTCGTGGTTCAAGTTAGGATAGGGATTTGATTAGAAGTCCCAGTCAAATACTTTTGTGAGAAGGTAGAAATATTGGAGTGCTCAAAACAACAATTGCAATCCATTCAAATGTATACCTCCCGACCCTAATGTCAAACATAGGTCAGAACACTGATAGGGGTTTTGAGGTTTGTTTTCGAAATGCCACAGAGTATTAATGTGTCTAAAAATGTACAGTTTACCTTTTGTTTTCCTGTCTTAAAGAGCTATACAGTACCTTTGACCTTGACAATAACGTTAGTCTTAAAAATGAGAACAAAGCCAACAAGCTTCGGCTATGGTTACCATGCAGTTCAGATTGACCAAGACACAACAACATTACAAACATGTTTCTTCAAATGTGTTGGAATTAGTTGGAATTAGTTTGTTTGAATGGAACTGAGATCCAAACATAATTTAAGGAAAGCATTTACATGCAACACCGAGGCAAACGAATAGTCCACCTAAGTTCTCTGCTCTCCACATTGTACAGGATAGCTATTGTTGACATCTCCCATTGGCGCCAAATCCACCTTCTTTCCGAGGCTTTGTCGTGTCCAATATCAAATTGGATCAATTAGTATACAAATAAAGAAATAATACTAGTCTACATGATTACTAATGTTGTCATGGATTCATTGCATGCATACAGAAACCCTTACTCTGTTAGCTCAGATTACGACTGGCTGACCCCTCATACTAAATTAGTATATTCAGTTATATGACCCGCCCTTGCCTTGCTCTCCTTGGCCACATCAATTATTGAGCCATTCATTATTGGCTCAAACAGATGTCACTCAAGTGAGACGGAGACTGTGACCTTAATGAATAACCTGCTGCACATAAACACACAGAGGACGTGTTGGACGGGACTGAACGGATCTGAGAGGTGCTGTAAATTACAAGGACAGAGAACTAGTAAAAGGGTTCCATGTCAGCGACTGGCCGATATATCAGCCAGTATGAGGTTATAAATGCTTATACTGCTCCATGTCTCCTCTAGGAACCAAATAAGTGTTCCAATAGAACATATTAATACAGCTGAGGCAATATGGGAGGAGTAGCCTACCTATAAAAGGGCACTGGGTGTGCAGTAACTACCCAGCTAGCACATAATGTTCTGAGAACGTTTCTTTGAGCTTGGTGAGAGCGTGGTTGTCTTATGATTATTTTGCATACAACATTCTAGGAAAGGTGCAGGATACCCAGCTAGAGCGAAATATTCTGAGAACCATATGCTTCTTAGGAGGGAATTTCAGTACTTCAGCATAACATTTCTTAAAGGTTTCCTCATGGTTATATTCAAAATAATGTACTCAAATTGTTCTGAGAACGTTAAGAAACAATGTTCTTCTGTGGGAATTTCAGTACTTCAGCATAATGTTTTCTGCAGGTTTCCTCGTGGTTCTATTTGAAGCCATGTTCTCAGAACATTAAGAAAACGTTCCATAAAAAACACAAGTAACGTTCAAAGAATGTATTAAGAATATACATTCCGTTCTCCGGGTCAACAAAACTCTCTCTATCCTCTGTCTTGTTAAGTGTGTTCAGATGTGCCCACTAATTGGCCACACCTGATATTAATGAGTGCGTGTTTCCTTTGAAATGGGGTCTTTTTGAATAGACAAAAATGTAAAACTTTTTATGAGTAAACAGGAACATTTTATTTTAACCATTACGTTGACTGAGAACAAATTCTCATGTAGAGCAACAACCTGGGGAATAGTTACAGAGGAGAGGATGAATGAGCCAATTGGAAGCTGGGGATAATTACATGTCTATGATTTTGAATTTAGATTAACACCCCTACTCTTATGATAAGTGCAATGGGAGCTTTAGTGACCACAACGTCCCATCCGAAAGACATCACCCTATACAGGACAATCCTCAATCACTGCCCTGGGATATTTGCTTTTTTTCAGACCAGAGGAAAGAGTGCCTCCTACTGGCCCTCCAACACCACTTCCAGCAGCATCTGGTCTCCAATCTAGGGACTGACCATGGTCAACCCTGGTTAGTTTCTGAGGCAAGCCAGCAGTGGGATGCAGGGTGGTATGCTGCCCACTTCTGTTCTCAGAATGTTTAAAAAACGTTTAGTTTTACCGGCCAGGAAACTTATGCCTTAATTCCCAGAACCAATGGGAAACCAAAAATTTACGTTCCCACAACTTCCAAAGAACCAAGCTGGGTATGATATAGAAGGCAAGGTTATGCACTTTATAGAGTGCTTAAGAAAATTCAAGTGCCCCTGGGCTGAGTGTAAGGTTGTTTAAGGTCTGCAGAAAGCTTGTATAAGTGTGTGTGTGTGTGTGTGTGTGTGTGTGTGTGTGTGTGTGTGTGTGTGTGTGTGTGTGTGTGTGTGTGTGTGTGTGTGTGTGTGTGTGTGTGTGTGTGTGTGTTCAGTGTTCTCTATCAATGTCAAGTGCCTATTAAGATTTAGTGGACAGGAAATATTCAAGCTATTATTAAAAGTGGAGATGGAGATAATGTAAACTGTTTACCAATGACACATTTTGCTCAGTCATTTTTTTAAAACAACTTACTATAGATGACATATCTCTGCAGGCAACTGCCTGATTCTGATCGTTGGGTATTTGTGTTAGTTCCAATGTTGCTGTCAAATTCGCATCACCTGAACGCTGACATAGAAATGTAGCACTAATGTACGCAGGGCCAGGAGAGTTACCATGGTAATAGAACTGTCAGGGAGGTGACATCTCAGGGCTATGGTGATGACATCTAGGACAGGTGATGCATGCCGCCAACTAAGGAGATCACGCCAGGTAGCAGCTGTGACTTTCAGGAAGTGTCACCTTGTGTTTCATTTCAACTGCAGTTTTTTAAAATGTAATTTAACTAGGCAAGTCAGTTAAGAACAAATTGTTATTTACAATGATGGACTACCCCAGCCAATTGTGCACTGCCCTATGGGACTCCCAATAGCAGCCGGTTGTGATACAGCCTGGTATCAAACCAGGGTCTGTAGTGACACCTTTAGCACTGAGATGCAGTGTCTTAGACCGCTACACCTCTCAGGAGCCCCTAAAGGTAAGAAGGAAGTGAACACATTCTTGTATCCCACTGCTTCCCTAATGATCTATCAAGTCTGTGTCATGCAGTAATGTCTGCACATTGCAGCAGTGTGTTATAGCAACATTTTCACAAATGTTCTGTAAGGTACACTATAATTACAAACGTATGTGGACATCACTTCAAATTAGTGGATTCGGCTATTTCAGCCACACCCGTTGTTGACAGGTGTTTAATAATCAAGCACACAGTCATGCAATCTGCATAGACAAACATTGTTAGTAGAATGGCCTTCTTGAAGTGACTTTCAACATGGCACCGTCATAGGATGCCACCTTTCCAACAAGTCAGTTCGTAACATTTCTGCCCTGCTAGAGATGCCCCAGGTCAACTGTAAGTGCTGTTATTGTGAAGTGGAAACGTCTAGGAGCAACAACGGCTCAACCGTGAAGTGGTTGGCCACACAAGCTCACAGAACGGGATCGCCAAGTGCTGAAGCGTGCAGCGTGTAAAAACCACCGAGTTCCAAACTGCCTCTGGAAGCAACGTCAGCACAAGAACTGCTCGTCGGGAGCTTCATGAAATGGCTTTCTATGGCCGAGCACTCCCACAAAAACCTAAGATCCCCATGCGCAATGCCAAGCGACAGCTAGAGTAGTGTAACGCTCGCCGCCATTGGACTCTGGAGCAGTGGAAACGCATTCTCTGGAGTGATGAATCACGCTTCCCAATCTGTCAGTCCGACAGACAAATCTGGGTTTGGCGGATCCTAGGAGAACTCTACCTGCCCCAATGCATAGTGTCAACTGTCAAGTTTGGTGGAGGAGGAATAATGGTCTGGGGTTGTTTTTCATTGTTTGGGCTAGGGCCCTTAGTTCCAGTGAAGGAAAATCTTAACATTACAGCATACAATGACATTCTAGATGATTCTGTGCTTCCAACTTTGTGGCAACAGTTTGGGGAAGGCCCTTTCATGTTTCAGCATGACATTGCCCCCTGGGCACAAAGCGAGGTCTAAACAGAAATGGTTTGTCGAGATCAGTGTGGAAGAACTGGACTGGCCTGCACAGAGCCCTGACCTCAACCCCATCTAACACCTTTGGGATGAATTGGAACGCCGAATGTTAACCAGGCCTAATTGCCAAACATCAGTGCCCGACCTCACTAATGCTCTTGTGGCTGAATGGAAGCAAGTCCCCACCGCAATGTTCCACAATCTAGTGGAAATCCTTCACAGAAGAGTGGAAGATAGCCCCTAAGGCGGGACCAAATCTATATTAATGCCCATAATTTTGGATTAAGATGTTCAACGAGCAGGTGTCCACATACTTTTGGTCATGTAGTGTGTTTGAGGTGCCTTTAGCGATGGTATGGATGCGAAATTCTCATTCTAATTGTTTAAGGATTATTTAATTAAACTCCAAGTACGAAATTATAGATTTTGTCAACATTTCAAGAGTAGCCTATAAAGTAGGCTGGCTCACACTGACTCTTATTGGTTTATGGTCCCCTTTGAGATAGTGTACCACTGCTGCCATCTGTTGGATAAAAGAGGGGCATACAGGTGCACAAAGCCAGCTCTTTAAGTACTTTAAGTAAATTGACAAGCCTATACTATTTTTGTTGTTTTGTTGTTGTCCCCTTCCCCTCAACACTATTAATAAGACTACTACTTTACTCTAAATGTTCATAATGACCAAAAGCCTAGCAAACATCTTTCTTCATTTTATTCCCCCCCCAAAAAATATATATATTTGGAAGGCTCTTGCACAAGCTGCACAATTTTGGAAACTGTTTCCGTGGAAAGGCCAGTAAACAGCTGAACCCAATCTAAAGTACTGCCATTACTTGAGGCGAGCATAAATGGACTCGTGGTACACCTCTTCACATTACATCTGGAAATATTCACTAGGCTAGTTTGATAAATAAGTTATTCTTTGTTACTTTTTTGTGAAGAATCTGTGGAAAGAACTGAAAACTGCTGTTCACAAATGCTCTCCATCCAACCTCACTGAGCTCGAGCTGTTTTGCAAGGAGGAATGGGAAAAAATGTCAGTCTCTCGATGTGCAAAACTGATAGAGACATACCCCAAGCGACTTACAGCTGTAATCGCAGCAAAAGGTGGCGCTACAAAGTATTAACTTAAGGGGGCTGAATAATTTTGCACGCCCAATTTTTCAGTTTTTGATTTGTTAAAAAAGTTTGAAATATCCAATAAATGTTGTTCCACTTCATGATTGTGTCCCACTTGTTGTTGATTCTTCACAAAAAAATACAGTTTTATATCTTTATGTTTGAAGCCTGAAATGTGGCAAAAGGTCGCAAAGTTCAAGGGGGCCGAATACTTTCGCAAGGCACTGGTGAAATGGAAAATGAAAGGCCGACACATTTCAGCCCTGATTTGTTTGTGTTTGTATTCCCATTCTTTGAATAATTCTCACTCCAGTATTCCCATAGAGGAGTTCCCTGGGGAATCCTTTGACTCCAGTCCTGACACAGGAGGCCCCTATCCTTCCCAACGCCATGCCCTCCACCACAGTGGGAGCAATATACATGGCATCCCATCTTCCAATCTGGAGAAAGGTAAGTGCCGCTTCAGCGTCAGGGTCCAGTGTGTGGACTTTGTCAGCGCATGACAGAATACAGCGTCACCAAGCACAAAGGGGGCAACCCGTTCCTCCGTGCTGTGGCAGCGTGTGAGGAGGAAAAACTCCACATGGAAAAAGAACATGGAGGATGTGACCGTTTTCCATGAGGGGTATGGAGGCAAAGAGGGGACCAGCTTTTTCGGGTTCTTTGACGGGTTCCACTGACAAATTTCTGCAGTTACGGCAGCCAGGGAGATGCTTGTTTTAGTCCTGGAGCAACTCTCCAAACAGGACCCCTCTCCTTGGAGAAGGACCAGGTGAAGCTACTGTCAGGCTTTGAGGCCCTGTTCCAGGAATACTACAACAGACCTTACCCAGGCCAGGCCCAGGACATTGGACTAGGCCTAGGCACTAAGCAGCTGGAGAATCTGACCAAAGTGGAACAGGTGAACCTAGCCTTCACCACAGCCTTCTGGAAGATGGACCGGGTCCTGGGGCTTGGCAAGGACGAGACCTCCAAGATCCGCTGGAGTGGCTGCACAGCGCTACTCTGCCTTATCGTCAGTGGGCTGCCCTCCTCAGACAAGAAGGAGCAGGGTACAGGACAGGAGAGTAATATACCAACCCCCTCACAGGAGTTACAGGGTGGAAGAATTCTCATTGCTGACTGTGGTCAGTATTTTACTAGCATACTGATAATACACTGCAAATATGATACAGAACAGGTCTTATTCATTGAATACTATACATTTCCAATTAACGTCACTTGTTGATTCCGATTTCACAGGTAAAGTCCATGCGGTGCTGTACAAACAAGGCAGTGGCTTCCGTCTGAACAAAGCACCTCCAACCCAGTGATAAATTCATGAACTTCTTTGAGGAAAAGATCATGATCATTAAAAAGCAAATTACAGACTCCTCTTTAAATCTGCGTATTCCTCCAAAGCTCAGTTGTCCCGAGTCTGCACAACTCTGCCAGGACCTAGGATCAAGGGAGACACTCAAGTGTTTTAGTACTATATCTCTTGACACAATGATGGAAATAATCATGGCCTCTAAACCTTCAAGCTGCACACTGGACCCTATTCCAACTAAACTACTGAAAGAGCTGCTTCCTGTGCTTGGCCCTCCTATGTTGAACAAAATAAAAGGTTCTCTATCCACCGGATGTGTACAAACTCACTAAAAGTGGCAGTAATAAAGCCTCTCTTGAAAAAGACCCAGAAAATATAAAAAACTATCGGCCTATATCGAATCTCCCATTCCTCTCAATTATTTTTGAAAAAGCTGTTGCACAGCAACTCACTGCCTTCCTGAAGACAAACAATGTATACAAAAAGCTTCAGTCTGGTTTTAGACCCCATCATAGCACTGAGACTGCACTTGTGAAGGTGGTAAATACCTTTTAATGGCGTCAGACTGTCCTCGTGCTCCTAGACCTTAGTGCTGCTTTTGATACCATCGATCACCACATTCTTTTGGAGAGATTGGAAACCCAAATTGGTCTACACGGACAAGTTCTGGCCTGGTTTAGATCTTATCTGTCGGAAAGATATCAGTTTGTCTCTGTGAATGGCTTGTCCTCTGACAAATCAACTGTAAATTTCGGTGTTCCGCAAGGTTCCGTTTTAGGACCACTATTGTTTTCACTATATATTTGACCTCTTGGTGATGTCATCCGGAAACATAATGTTAACTTTCACTGCTATGTGGGTGACAGCTGTACATTTCTTGTTGTTGAATTTTACCCCTTTTTCTCCCCAATTTCGTGGTATCCAATTGTTTTAGTAGCTACTATCTTGTCTCATCGCTACAACTCCCGTACGGGCTCGGGAGAGACGAGTCATGCGTCCTCCGATACACAACCCAACCAAGCCGCACTGCTTCTTAACACAGCGCGCATCCAACCCGGAAGCCAGCTGCACCAATGTGTCAGAGGAAACACAGTGCAACCTTGGTTAGCGCGCACTGCGCCCGGCCTGCCACAGGAGTCGCTGGTGCGCGATGAGACAAGGACATCCCTACCGGCCAAGCCCTCCCTAACCTGGACGATAATAGGCCAATTGTGCGTCGCCCCACGGACCTCCCGGTCGCGGCCGGTTACGACAGAGCCTGGGCGCGAACCCAGAGTCTCTGATGGCACAGCTGGTGCTGCAGTACAGTGCCCTTAACCACTGCGCCACCCGGGAGGCCCCTCAGCTGTACATTTTGATGAAACATGGCGAAGCCCCAAAATTGCCATCGCTGGAAGCCTGTGTTTTAGACATAAGGAAGTGGATGGCTGCAAATGTTCTACTTTTAAACTCGGACAAAACAGAAGTGCTTGTTCTAGGTCCCAAGAAACAAAGAGATCTTCTGTTGAATCTGACAATTAATCTTGATGGTTGTACAGTCGTCTCAAATAAAACTGTGAAGGACCTCGGCGTTACTCTGGACCCTGAGGCACTAAATAAACTTCAGTTAGTGCTAAACACTAAAATCAGCCCTGCTAGAATCTTGACCAGAACCAAAAAAATGTATCATATTACTCCGGTGCTAGCCTCTCTACACTGGCTTCCTGTTAAGACAAGGGCTGATTTCAAGGTTTTACTGCCAACCTACAAAGTGTTACATGAGCTTGCTCCTACCTATCTTTCCGATTTGGTCCTGCGGTACATACCTACACGTACGCTATGGTCACGTACGCTACGGCCTCCTAACTGTCCCTAGAATTTCTAAGCAAACAGCTGGAGGCAGGGCTTTCTCCTATAGAGCTCCATTTTTATGGAATGGTCTGCCTACCCATGTGAGAAACGCAGACTCGGTCTCAACCTTCAAGTATTTATTGAAGATTCATCTCTTCAGTAGGTCCTATGATTGAGTGTAGTCTGTTCCAGGAGTGCGAAGGTGAAGAACCGCCCTTGCTGTCTCTCCCCTGGGATTCTCTGCCTCTAACCCTATTACAGGGGCTGAGTCATTGGCTTACTGGTGCTCTTCCATGCTGTCGCTAGGAGGGGTGCGTCACTTGAGTGGGTTGAGTCACTGACGTGATCTTCCTGTCTGGGTTGCCCCCCCCCGCCCGCCCCCTCCCTCCCTTGGGTTGTGCAGTGGCAGAGATCTTTGTGGGCTATACTCAGCCTTGTCTCAGGATGGTAAGTTGGTGGTTGAAGATATCCCTTTAGTGGTGTGGGGGTTGTGCGTTGGCAGAGTGGGTGGGGTTATATCCTGCCTGTTTGACTCTCTCCGGGGGTATCGTCGGATGAGGCCACAGTGTCTCCTGACCCCTCCTGTCTCAGCCTCCAGTATTTATGTTGCAGTAGTTTATGTGTCGGGGGCTAGGGTCAGTCTGTTATATCTGGAGTATTTCTCTTGTCTTATCTGGTGTCCTGTGTGAATTTAAGTATCCTCTCTCTAATTCTCTTTCTTTCTCTCGGAGGACCTGAGCCCTAGGACCATGCCTCAGGACTACCTGGCCTGATGACTCCTTGCTGCCCCCAGTCCACCTGGCCGTGCTGCTGGTCCAGTTTCAACTGTTCTGCCTGCTGCTGTGGAACCATGGCCTGTTAAGCGGACACACTACCTGTCCGAGACCTGCTGTTTCAACTCACTAGAGACAGCAGGAGAGGTAGAGATACTCTGAATGATCGGCTATGAAAAGCCAACTGACATTTACTCCTGAGGTGCTGACCTGTTGCACCCTCGACAACCACTGTGATTATTTTTATTTGACCCTGCTGGTCATCTATGAACATTTGAACATCTTGGCCATGTTGTTATAATCGAAGAGGACTGGCCACCCCTCATAGCCTGGCTCATCTCTAGTTTTCTTCCTAGGTTCTGGCCTTTCTAGTGAGTTTTTCCTAGCCACTGTGCTTCTACACATGCATTTCTTGCTGTTTGGGGTTTTAGGCTGGGTTTCTGTACAGCACTTTGAGATATCAACTGATGTAAGAAGGGCTTTATAAATACATTTGAACCCTAAGGAGCGCAAACACATCCTCTGGTCCGGAGGGACAATCAGCATCAACAAACAGCACGGTCTGGTGGAGGGGCTGACCAAGGCCACCCGAGTGCTTAGTCATTAT
The DNA here is from genome assembly GCF_045791955.1 of Oncorhynchus clarkii lewisi. Taxonomy (NCBI): domain Eukaryota; kingdom Metazoa; phylum Chordata; class Actinopteri; order Salmoniformes; family Salmonidae; genus Oncorhynchus; species Oncorhynchus clarkii. Next base: position 30,149,104 of record NC_092149.1, on the reverse strand, counting down.
GGCGATCGCAAGCTGAAGTCAGTCATCCCTGTGCCTTACTCTGTGTCGCTGCCCATGGACCCATCCTACCAGCTGCTGGTCCTAGCGTCCAGTGACCTCTGGGAAGTATTGGATGATCACGCAGTGGCTGAGAGAGCTGACTGTCATTGAGTTGACTCAACAGAAATTAATATTGAAGACCCTGTGCCTCATGCAAACTGTTGAGGATTCGTCCGTTTCAGATTCAGTCAAGTCCAGGGTCATCTACTTTTGATACTGAAGAACATTCCAGTGTCAAGGATGAGGAAAATCCACCAGAGTTGGACATGCCAGAGACTATGGGGGTAGCTAGAGATATGCAAATGCAGAGGAAACAGAGAGACAATAAATCCTCAGTCCTGCAGCAGGAGTGAGGTCAATGTGAAGGAAACTATGGCTGACAGTCTGAAGAATCTCACCTTGAACTACGAGTGCCTTGCAGCTGACATGTGTAGAGAGCTAATGGACACAGTGTTGGTCTCAGGTTCAAAGGAAAACATTTCAGTCATGGTCATACTTATTCAGGGGTTGGATGTGCTCAGAGAAAACACTCTCAAAGGAGTTGACAAACCAAACAAATACCACGCAATTATAACTTCAGACCAATTTTTCAAGTTTTGCAGAGAATGAATAGCTCTTGCATTTCTTGTGATATCAAAAACATAAAGTCATACAATATACCTAATTTATTGACTTGTACCCTGACACTCAAACTGATCAGTCCTTCACTAGTCATGTTTGACATTGTTAAATCCACCTGGCTTCAGAAAGACTACCAGTCAGTTAGTACCACGTCCGGTTGTTTGAGGCAATAGGTTAGCAAGTCCAACACAGTGCATCAGTTTTATAAATTGTAATGGCCAGGCATTAATTAAAATTATAACCAACAATTGTGCAATGCAATAGTCCTCTCAAATATGAACAGACCATTGAGAAAAGTAACAAGACACAGGAGATACAATTGAATTGTTAATAACACTACATATTTAAAAAGAACACCATTGATTAGCATTTAACCAGTTTGTTTGTGACAAGGTAACAAACCCATAGCAGACCTAGACCTACATTGGTGTACTGAAAAATTGTTCGGAATCTCTAGATACTTTCCTGACAAGCTTATGCCCTCCAAGCTGTATTGGTAGAAGACAACATTGCAACACCCTATATAACAGAGTAATATTCCACAGACTGATGATAGGTAATAGTCAAGACTTATGTTGGTGCATGGTTTGAGGCCTACTTTTAAACACCACTAATTCTGACAAGTTGATAACTGAACAATAACAGTTTGGGGAAACAAAGGACTAGTCATATGTTAGGTCTTAGCAAGACATTTTACAAAACTTGTCTGAGCATGTCCAACTGTCTCAGTGTTCTTCCTTAAATCAATGTATCAACCAGAGAATATTGTGGTTTGAAGAAGGACTTCCCATGATGCACAAGGCAGTCATCATAGATGTGACAAACTTGCAGAGTCACCAGCCATCCAATCACAAAACCACCCTTTTATCCTATTCAACCGGTTGCAGTGGGCCAGTGGTGTAACGGCGTTGGATGTTCTTGCCAAACTTCTCTGCAGACGGAGATGTCGTCATCTCGGCAGCAGGTGCAAGGGGGAATGCTTGATTTGATAGTCCTTACCTGACACTGTTTCAATAATGGTATTATACCCAGTACAAACTGTCATAGCCTCCAGGCATTTCACAATGGGGGAATTTGATTTGTTCTGGTTGGAAGGACACTCAACTCACTTTTACCCCCAGTCCAATAACCCTATGACCTAGGTTACACTTTCTCTTCAGGGAATCAGTCACACACACACTGCTTACTCTCTCTCGTAGGGGCTAGTCTTCCAACTGAAGTAAGAAAATAAAATAAAAAAATGTTTTAGGCCTTGTAGTGATACATGCATACATTATACTGATATACACTTTAAAATGAAAAGTAAAACCAAACAAAGTATTAGAAATGCAGCTATACAGAGTCTTCAGCTATTCCCAGGAGAAAGGACGAGAGGTGGAAGGTCTGATGTCAGGAAGGGGAACACCATGTCCAGATGTGATTCAGAGTTAGGAAGAGTGGGCCAGGTTTAGGTACTGCAGCAGGAGCGGCTGGCTGGCTGAGCTGTCTCCGTAAGATCCACTCCCCGGTTCCGTCCACTGTTCGCTCCGGCAGCTTGAGGCTCGTTCTTGGGTAATTTCTTTGCTGTGAAACAATAGGGAAAAATTATGACATGTGTTTCTATTATCAGATTGATAGAATCTTTAACATTTTCAAACTAAGTGTAATGAACATGGAACATAAAACACTTACCAATAGCCATGAACATCTCATTAACGTTCATAGAGGTCTTTGCTGATGTTTCCATGAACAGTAAACTGTTATCCTCTGCGTATGACTGGGCATCCTGGAAGAAAACCACCAAAATCAGTCAATATGCAACAAAGGTTGTGTTTAACTGCCTTATAGGTCAAATTGTATGATGACTACAATGAGAATAAAACTAGCACAGTGTAATGTTCAATAGCAAATTCACTGGCAAACCTGAAAATCCAATGCTCGTTTGTTTGCAAGGTCAGCTTTGTTCCCAGCCAACGCTATTACAATATTTGGACTGGCTTGTCTCTGAAGCTCCTTAACCCAGTTCTTTGCTCGTGCAAAGGACTCCTGGCAAACAGCAGAGGATGAGAGATTAAGTCAGAAAATAACAAGGTCCTTGCAGAAGAATGACAACACAACCACTCCCTTCATTCCCTGGTTATGCGATTGACTTTGCAGGATATCCAAGACGTGGTCTCGTTAAAGGAGAACATCTATAAAATATGACAATTAGATAATGTTCCCCAGCTTACATGTATGGGGAGTTCGTCAACGAGATGTATCATATTGCTGAGTTGAAGTCATGCTCTGCTCCAAACATTGGCTTAAGATTTGTGTACAAAACTTTGAGTTAGAAAACCAAGCTCTTTTGACATCTTATTTCCATGCAATACAATGTTCTAACAACTTCTCAGCAAACGTCTCAGCAAATAGAGCAAAATCAGACATGGGGATTAAAATATAGTATTTCTCATTGGAGTTGCTCTTTTATTTTTTTAACCAGGTTTGTTAATCTCTTTTACAAGAGAGACCTGGCCAAAATAGTGGCACAGGGTATCAGAAACATTTACAACATAACATATACATTTACACATTGAACAGAAAGATGGTTTGGGAAAGTGTGGTGCAACTAGGGGTCAAAACATTGACAGCCCCTCAATTAAGTTGTTAAAACAAAAGTACCCTAGATGTGACAGGTTTGTTAGGACCAAATTAAATGAATAGGGATATTTTAGACTTGTCAAATCTAAGAACTACAGAAAAGTGCTTGAAAACATGTCAGCAAAACGAGGCTAGCCTTTTTCTCAATCTTTTCTTCAGATTCTCAACTAGGCCGATTATATAGGGCAAAATCGTCAAACTCCAGCTAAATTTTCACTAAATGTCTTCAGCTGTACCTAATGCTATACAGTTCATTCGGAAAGTATTCGGACCTAGACTGTTTCCACATATTGTTACGTTACAGTCGTATACTAATATGGATCCAATTGTTTGTTCCCCCTCATAAAATCTACACACAATACCCCATAATGACAAAGCAAAAACAGGCATAGAAATTTTTGCAAATGTATTATTAAAGAACAAAAAATATATCATTTACATAAGTACTCAGATCCTTTACTCAGTACTTTGTTGAAGCACCATTGGCAAAGATTACAGCCTCAAGTGTTCTTGGGTATGACGCTACAAGCTTGGCACACTTGACTTGAACCCTGTCAAGCTCTGTCAGGTTTGATGGAGAGCTATTTTCAGGTCTCTCCAGAAAAGTTCAATCGAGTTCAAGTCCGGGCTCTGAATGGGCCACTCAAGGACATCCAGAGACTTGTCCCAAAGCCACTCCTGTGTTGTCTTGGATGTGTGCTTAGGATCATTGTCCTGTTGGAAGGTGAACCTTCACCCCAGTCTGAGGTCCTGAGCCCCCTGGAGCAGGTTTTCATCAATGATCTCACTGTACTTTTCTCTGTTCATATTTCCATCGATCCTGACTAATCTCCCAGTCCCTGCAGCTGAAAAACATCCCCACAGCATGATGCTGCCACAACCATAGGGATAGTGCCAGGTTACCTCAAGATGTGACACTTGGCCTTCAGGCCAAAGAGTTTAATCTTGGTTTCATCAGACCAGAGAATCTTGTTTGTCATGGTCGGATATTCCTTTAGCGAGCTGTCATGTGCCGTTTACTGAAGAGGGGCTTCCATCTGGCCACTCCACCATCAAGGCCTAATTGGTGGTGTGCTGCAGAGATAGTAGTCCTTCTGGAAGGTTCTCCCATCTCCACAGAGGAACTCAAGCTCTGACAGATTGACAATCAGGTTCTTGGTCACCTCCCTGGCCTAGGCCCTTCTCCCCCGATTCCTCAGTTTGGCCGGGCGGCCAGCTCTAGGAAGACTCTTGGTGGTTCCAAACTTCTTCCATTTAAAAATGATGAGGCCACTGATGAGGCCACCTTCAATGCTACAGAAGTGTTTTGGTACCTTTCAACCAAAACTGTGCCTCGACACAATCCTGTCTCGGATATCTACGGACAATTCATTCGACCTCATGGCTTGTTTTTTTCTCTGACATGCACTGTCAACTGTGGGACCTTTTACAGACAGGTCTTTCCAAATCATGTTCAATCAATTTAATTTACCACAGGTGGACTCTAATCAAGTTGTAGAAACATCTCAACGATGATCAATGGAAACAGGATGCATTGGAGCTCAATTTCGAGTCTCATTGCAAAGGGTCTGAATACTTACAGTTGAAGTCGGGAAGTTTACATAATTAGGTTGGAGTCATTAAAACTCGTTTTTCAACCACTCCACAAATTTCTTGTTAACAAACTATAGTTTTGGCAAGTCGGTTAAAACATCTACTTTGTGCATGACAAGTAATTTTTCCAACAATTGTTTACAGAGATTATTTCACTAATAATTCACTGTATCCCAAATCCAGTGGGTCAGAAGTTTACATACACCAAGTTGACTGTGCCTTTAAATAGCTTGGAAAATTTCAGAAAATGATGTCATGGATTTAGAAGCTTCTGATATGCTAATTGTCTTCATTTGAGTCAATTGGGGATGTACCTGTGGATGTATTTCAAGACCTACATTCAAACTCAGTGCCTCTTTGCTTGACATCATGGGAAAATCAAAAGAAATCAGCCAAGACCCCAAAATGGTAGGCCTCCAAGTCTGGTTCATACTTGGGAGCAATTTCCAAACGCATGAAGGTACCACGTTCATCTGTACAAACAATAGTACACAAGTATAATCAACATGGGACCACGCAGCTGTCATACAGCTCAGGAAGGAGACGCGTTCTGTCTCCTAGAGATGAATGTACTTTGGTGCGAAAAGTGCAAATCAATCCCAGAACAGCAGCAAAGGACCTTGTGAAGATGCTGGAGGAAACAGGTACAAAAGTATCTATATCCACAGTAAAACGAGTCATATATCGACATAACCTGAAAGGCCGCTCAGCAAGGAAGAAGCCACTGCTCCAAAACAGCCATAAAAAAGCAAGACTAAGGTTTGCAACTGCACATGGGGACAAAGATTGTACTTTTGGGATACATTTCCTATCGTCTGATGAAACAAAAATAGAACTGTTTGGCCATAATGACCATCATTATGTTTGGAAGAAAAAGGGGGAGGCTTGCAAGCCGAACAACACCATCCCAACCGTGAAGCACGTGGGTGGCAGCATCATGTTGTGGGGGTGCTTTGCTGCAGGAGGGACTGGTGCAATTCACAAAATAGATGGCATCATGAGGGAGGAAAAATATGGGGATATATTGAAGCAACATCTTAAGACATCAGTCAGGAAGTTAAAGCTTGGTCGCAAATGGGTCTTCCAAATGGACAATGACACCAAGCATACTTCCAAAGTTGTGGCAAAATGGCAGAAGGACAACAAAGTCAAGGTATTGGAGTGGCCATCACAAAGCCCTGACCTCAATCCAATAGAAAATGTGTGGGCAGAACTGAAAAAGTGTGTGTGAGCTAGGAGGCCTACAAACCTGACTCATTTACACCAGCTATGTCAGGAGGAATGGGCCAAAATTCACCTAAACTATTGTGAGAAGCTTGTGGAAGGCTACCTGAAACGTTTGACCCAAGTTAAACAATTTAAAGGCAATGCTACCAAATACTAATTGAGTGTATGTAAACGTCTGACCCACTGGGAATGTGATGAAATAAATAAAAGTTGAAATAAATCATTCTCTCTACTATTATTCTGACATTTCACATTCTTAAAATAAAGTGGTGATCCTAACTGACCTAAGACAGGGAATTTTTATTTGGATTAAATGTCAGGAATTGTGAAAAACTGAGTTTAAATGTATTTGGCTAAGGTGTATGTAAATATGGTATTTCTGTTTTTAATCACTTTGTCATTATGGTATCTGTTTTTTATTTTTAATACATGTTAATGTCTAAAATCCTGTTTTTGCTTTGTCATTATGGGACATTGTGTGTAGATTGTGTGAAAGGGTCTGAATACTTTCCAAATGCACTGTACCTAATTTATAAGTCTCTTATAATGTGTGACAGAGTGCATAAACCCGGCTGCTGACTCACTTTGTTAGTTATGTCGTAGACCACGATGGCGGCCTGGGCACCTCTGTAGTACATGGGTGCTAGGCTGTGGTAGCGCTCCTGACCAGCTGTGTCCCAGATCTCAAACTTGACTGTTGTGTCATCCAAACATACTGTCTGAGTCAGGAAGGCAGCTGAGAGGGGAATAACAGTCATTGCAGCATTTAGAATTTTGTTTGCAGTAGGCTATAAGAAAAACAGCTGGCTGTCCAGTTTCCAACAATGGACTAATATATATCATGGGAGATTGCATAACCTACAGAATGTAGTGAGAATCACCACAGGACAAAAATATAGTGGTTTTGGGTTAGGTCCATTCCACTAACACATGAATAGAAGAAGTCAGATCAGCCTACCTCCAATTGTGCTCTCTTGGAATTCATGAAACTGGCCCTTGACAAAACGAAGTACCAGACTGGACTTTCCCACAGCGGACTCCCCTAAGAGTACTAATTTGAACTGGGAGATCTTGTTGCCTGTGTTCGGCCCATTGGGTCGTGTTGCACCACCCCTACTTGCCATGTCCTTACACCCCAGTCTCTTGTTCTGGATGCAGAAGTACTGCTTGTATGGTCACTCCTAGAACTGCCAAAATGAGATGTCACATTACTTAAATTGTCAACAGATCAACAGTGAATAAAGTAGTGTGGGGAAAACAAATGCAACTACAAAATAATACATAATTATCAACTTTGACGTTTAATTGGATATAAATTATTCAATTAGCTTTGTCTCTGATCATCATTGTAATATCATTAAATCACAGGATGTAGCTACTTAAAACTAGACAATCTTTGGAAATGTGACGACGACTTTCACTTGGCTATTAGCTAGTAACGTTAGACTTGTTTACAAAGACTATATTACACTTATTTCTTAACTGACCCAACAAGTAAACATAACAAGCCCATGTCTAGCCAAAAATAATTGCAGTGAAGACATGTGGTTCGAACTCGTGTTACGTAAGTCTTGCCCACTAATAACCAGTGTTGACTAGCTAGCTAGTCAGTTAGGATGGCGGCTCAAACTTGTTATCAACAAGCACTGTGTCCGTCGAAAAATAATGATTAGCTTTCTCAGTCCCACCCATTGGTTCAATCTTGGTTTTAGACAAATTGTTTAGCAAGCTAGTTCACGGTAGATAGCCAGCCAGGTACAGCTAGATAACTAGCTTTGTTTAGATTAGGTGGCATGACGTGTACTGTTAGCTGCTAGCTAGTTTACTATAGCTAGCTAACTACACACATATTGAATAATTTAGCTAGTTCGCTAAGCTAGCTCGTACACGAAAGCTATCGGTCTTACTGTTCGTAAACTACATACGGTTGAACCACACCTCACCCTGCTTCACACACGCAAATACGTAGTAACTAGGAAGCTAGCCACACATATACATACACATTGCAATGACCAACTCACAGCGGTATATTAAGAACGGGTCAACTGTTGGTTTATTATTTGATGTGAGCTAGCAAACAAAACATAGCTTTCGGCCTAGCAAGCTAGTTCTGCCGGTAAATCAGCTAGCGAGAATGATATCTACTTACCCTATCCGAGTTAACTAACTAGCTAGGTAGCTGAATGGATTTCAAAAAAATAATATTTTCGGGCACTCAAATATATTCACAGGGCGAGAAATGTCATAAAACTTGTCCCTTTCCCACTTCTTCCAACTTCCCGTTTTGCATGGCACAGTGTATTATGATAGATCGAATGTCTACGTAGCACTGAGAATAAACCAATCACACACTCGTGTTCCAATTTGTGAACGTGTTAAAGGGGCAATCTGCACTTGAAACAACAACGCGTTCATCACACCCTGACACTGTTTCGGTCCAATCTGAGGGATGGGACTGGAGAAATGTAACAGCTCTCAAATTAATAGACAGATCTATGGATACCGGACTGGCCATCCATGGTATCAACATTATAGTTTGAACTGTTTTGAGGTTATACAACGTTTGTTTACATTTACTTTGTTGGAGTAAAACAAACGTATATTTAGGGTTCTGATGGGGTCCGACAGTTGAACTAAGTTCAATAGGCATTTATAAGTTATATTCTTAAATAAATAATTGGTACATATAATTAATTTACAAGTCCAAAAATGGATTTAGCAACTGCAGATTGGCTCTTTAATGAAAGGATCAGGGAAACTAATCGTTTTATAAGGCAAAGAGGAAATGTTACACAAGTGTGCTAACTAATTCACAAAAAACCTTTGTAACATATGACGTAGCAAACTTTATGTCATAACATGCCATACTGCCAAAGTGTAGGCTAAAGGCAAACATGGGCATGCATTTGCAATGTTCATAATCATACAGGTTCTTAATTGGGGTTGGTTGGGATTTAACCATTGTTTCTTTAACATTTCTTAGTTTGGGTCTGAAAAAATTGTTTCCATTCATCAGTTTCAAAGACAAGTCATTACATTATATATATATTTTTTTACAAAAACTTTAATTATTCAATACATTCTAAATCACCATAACATAAATCAGCATAGATGCGGTAAATGGAACGCAGAGTTTCCATTGCCCAGATTGGCGCACATCCAACAAATCCGTCATGATGTATGAATTGTAGAAGGCCTACAATGTGGTTACTTGAGTCCGATTTGGATATATTTAGCTGTTTTTGCTTTAGAAGTTGTCCCTTTTCAGGTTTAGAATAAGTGTCTGCTAAATGCTAACTCCCTTTCAGATAAACTGGTTAGCATAGCTAGCATGCAGAAATCAGTAGTGGTAGTCTGTCGTTGATTGGTGACAATGACATGAACATGTGCTGGGGTTGACATCTATACAAGCATTATACTCCAATTTTTACCTCAACATAGTGTGAAATACACAAACAATAGCCTAAATGTAGGCACATTTTGCTGAGAGGTAATGAGAAGATTGGGATATTTCCCTCACGGCTCTTTTCCACGCGCGTTTCCATGTCAATTCCATTGTTTTGATCGAGTTCGATTGACCTCTTTACGCTGGAGTCATATTTTCCCCGCATAGTAAAACATTAATTTAAAAAGTGTTTTTTTTTAAACATTTTTATTTATTTGTATTTATTATTTATTTATTTTTATTGCCATAGTAATTATCACAAGGTATACTTTTGGTGTCTTTATTCTAGAACACTTGCACAGTAAGCCTATAATTATAGCGCCAATCAGATCAAGCCTTGGTTTCCTAGTGGCGGTTGCCATGTGACTCGAGATAAACATTCTATCAGAATGTCCTGGAATTTGATACAAAGTAGCCATCTTAAGCTTCTCTCTTCAGAATGAAACATTGTAACTAGCAACTAGACATGTAAACCCGTGTTGAGTAGGCTACATATTTTTTTATAGCAACTTGTTGATACGCTAACGATATGAATATGATAGAAAGGAATGCAACCAACACCTGGAAATACACCGAAAGTTTACCGAATATTCGAAGGGTAACAAGCAAATAGGCTTGGTAGCCTAGTTATTTCTTTGCGTTTGACTGATTCATCTGGTAACTATTTTATCTCGCAAGATGTGCGTATATGATGCGGTCTACTGTAAATGCATGTTACCATACTGTATGTCTATGATATCCCCATGTCACCTAGGCTGGGAAACTTATTCCTGTAGGTGACAGAGCTAAGGCTTGCTTACAAGAAATATCACCCAAGGTAAGTTGAGATCGTGCTGCCAAATAATAAACATAAATATGATATAGCTAGATCAACACACTAACTGAATTAACATCACTACCAAACTGTCCTGAATGGCAATATACAATAGGATCTGACGTGCCTGGGATATACAGTGCAGTCCTTTGTCATTCTCCTTTTTGCCTCAGCAGCATGTTTAGGGGGGGATTGTGCACAAGTGCATATGTCTGTTTGTGTGGGAGTATATTCACTGTCTCACACCTTCCTTTTAAAGCCCCAAACCCCACCAGTAGTGAGGAAGTTTCTCAACACAACACGCCCAGGTGCAGGGGCTATCCGAGTGTTCCATGGGAAAGCCAACGACCCTGATATTGCCAGTACTCTAGTTCATGGAGTGAGCAGCCAAGCTTCTATTTCTGTGAGTAGAGGCCTAAATAAACAGACATGTATAGTGAGTTTTAAGCTAACTAGCCTCAGGTTTTCATGTTACAGATGTAGGATCTTAATTTGATCACTATTTTGTTGCTGAGAATTTTTACTGCATGACAGGAAATGCAAACTTGTAGTGTTTTCATGGTTTAAAAATGCTTCTAAAGTTTCTAATTTCCAGACTTGATTTGCCCTAACAAAAAATGTATCAAACGCTACAGAAAATGTCCATGAATTAGGGTCCACATAATAATTCAAATTTCCTGTTGCAGGATTGTTTTCCTGCTGTAGCAAACTGGCTAAAATGAAGATCCTACATCTGTAGATGCATTTAACATGGTAGAGATCATCCACACATTAATTCATGGAATTGATATGGTTGCATTTGTTCCTGTATTTTCTACAGGGTGGATTAGTGATCAACCCACCACCTAAGACCATCTATCAACAGAGGTTACATCAGCTCAGTGAAGCTGGGTATTCCACCAATCAAAAAGCCCCCCTGGGCAGGTCACATGATCAAAGCCCTGGGCTTCCAAATTGTCTCGACATTGGCAACGCCACATTTGGTGTGAAATCCCCCAAAAGTGAGTCAGACAATAAAGAAAGACCCTAGAAGCTACAATGTGTCACAATGAACATTCATATTATGACTGAAAGACATATCCACAAGCCTTCATGTACAAGTGTGTTCCTTCTGATCCAGGTGCAGCTGCAGGTGTGATTATCAACCCACCTAAAAGTGCAGAGCAGGTGGCGACAGAGGCTCAGGAGGGACACCAGTCTTATATCCGCTCCCACAATGCCTACTTTGTCGGTGAGTATTGTGGACATTTGTCTCTCTTTGGTTCTGACAGTGTTCAAATGGGGACTTCATTTTGTCTTGAAAGTCATTTATATGCTATTCAATATGTTGTTTTACACATTGATTTAACACCCATAATTTTCAGACACATTTCTGAAGAAACACCATAGCCAGTGGTTAAACACACAAGTCGATATTTCTCTGTTTGATTTTAGCCTGGGTAAATCCATCATAACTGTGTTGTGTCCCAGGTGAACAGGTTGATAGGAAATACAAGTGGAGCCATTATGGAAAGGACGGCAGGTTCGGAGTGCCTACTCCCCACCACAACGATGGACGCAGTGTCTCCAAATCTCTCCACTGGTTGTGTGATACTCAGAAGTAAGCACTTATCTTACCTTATGTTTATTCAAAACACTTGACTTCTTATCGCTCATCACCATTCAGTGTCACACAATGCATTGCCAATAGTCATGACATCAAATGTTGATTTGTGTACTGCTATTTTTCCAATAGGCATAACAGTGCAAAGTTTGTTTCTCTGAGATGTGATGACTTCAGGGAAAGGACACAGCCACAGATTGGCAAAGTGCATGACCCGTAAGTCTATCACATTAACTATTTAATGCAGATCTAGTTAAATGCCTGTTCAGTGTACGTTCCAGACCTGTGTATTGCACAACTCATGCCAAGCTACTACAGCAGCTTTAATTCCTCTGTTCCCGGCCTTTTACAGCATAGCAGACACATTGAAAGTGCCAGCAGGTCACACATTTGGAATCTTGATGCGGCCAGATGACTTTGGTGAGTCAAATTTGAATTAATAAAAGGACACATATTCATAAAAGGACACATATTGAGTTTTCTATTACAATGCCAGTATGAAATTGGTAAAAATGGGTCAAGCTATAATGTAGTCTAGAGGGGTGACCAAAATGTAAGCCTTTTGTTATTGTTTGAAGATGAAGAATTTGGTTTAACTTTCTCCACAGGTGCGGGTGACCTTCTCCACTCAACCCCTCCAGCAGAGTACCAGAAAGGCACAGACAGACAGCGCACCCTGGTCAGTGCTGTACGCCAGCACCTCAAGAAGGTCAACTTCCACCACTTTAACTCCCTGCTGCAGGCCTTCAGGCACTACGACAAGGTAACATACAATGCATTCGGAAGGTACCCCTTGACTTTTCCCACATTTTGTTACGTTACAGCCTTATTCTAAAATGTATTAAATAAATATTTAAATCCTCATCAATCTACACACAATACCCCATAATGACAAAGCAAAAACATGTTTTTAGAAAACTTTACAAATTTATTACAAATAAAAAACAAATACCTTATTTACATAAGTATCCAGACCCTTTGCTATGAGACTCAAAATTGAGCTCAGGTGCATGCTGTTTCCATTGATCATCCTTGAGATGTGTCTACAACTTGATTGGTCCACCTATGGTAAATTTAATTAATTGGACATGATTTGTAAAGGCACACACCTGCCTATATAAGGTCCCACAGTTGACAGTGCATGTCAGAGCAAAAACCAAGCCATGAGGTCGAAGGAATTTTCTGTAGAGACCCAAGACAGGATTGTGTCGAGGCACAGATCTGGGGAAGGGTACCAAAAAAATGTCTGCAGCATTGGAGATCCCTATGAACACAGTGGCCTCCATCATTCTTAAATGGAAGAAGTTTGGTACCGCCAAGACTCTTCCTAGAGCTGGCCGCCTGGCCAAACTGAGGAATTGGGGGAGAAGGGTCTAAGCCAGGGAGGTGACCAAGAACCTGATTGTCACTCTGACAGAGTTTCAGAGTTCTTCTGTGGAGATGGGAGAACCTCCCAGAAGGACAACAATCTCTGCAGCACTTCACTAATCAGGCCTTTATGGTAGTAACCAGGCGGAAGCCATTCTTCAGTAAAAGGCACATGACAGCCCGCTTGGAGTTTGCCAAAATGCACCTAAAGGACTCTCAGACCATGAAAAACAATATTCTTTGGTCTGATGAAACCAAGATTGAACTCTTTGACCTGAATGTTAAGCGTCACGTCTGGAGAACACCTGGCATCATCCCTATGGTGGTGGTGGCAGCATCGTGCTGTGGGGATGTTTTTCAGCGGCAGGGACTGGGGGGCTATTCAGGAGAGAGGGAAAGATGAATGGAGAAAAGTACAGAGCGATCCTTGATGAAAACCTGCTCCAGAGCGCTGGGGCGAAGGTTCACCTTCCAACAGGACAATAACCCTAAGCACACAGCCAAGACAACACAGAAGTGGCTTTGAGATACGTCTCTGAATGTCCTTGAGTTGCTCAGCCAGAGCCCGGACTTGAACCCGATCTAACATCTCTGGAAAGACCTGAAAATAGCTGTGCTGAGACGCTCCACACCCAATCTGACAGAGCTTGAGAGGATCTGCAGAGAATAATGGCAGAAACTCCCCAAATACAGGTGTGCCAAGCTTGTAGCATCCTACCCAAGAAGACTCGAGGCTGTTATTCCTGCCAAAGGTGCTTCAACAAAGGACTGAGAAAAGGGTCTGAATACTTATGTAAATGTAGATTAAAAAAAAAATTGTAATACATTTGCAAAAATGTCTAAAAAACTGTTTTTGCTTTGTCATTATGGGGTATTGTGTGTAGATTGATGAGGGGGAATAAACTATTTAATACATTTTAGAATAACGCTGTATCGTAACAATGTGGGAAAAGCAAAGGTGTCTGAATGCACTGTATATACTGTATTAACTTGATAATATCACAGAATTTCTAAACCCAAGGCACAACATCGCAATACTTCTGGGAAAGCTTTGCGAAGCAGACTCGACCAACCAGACATAAGTTTGGGGTCTGCAAGTCAATGGGAGAAGTGAAAAATGATTCCTTAGTTGTTGATTTTCCTGGAATCTAAAGGAACAACCTAGATTCAAGCCAATGTCGAAAATAGCTGACCATGTTAGTACTCCAACTTTGTGAAAGTGGCTGACGCATTTTCATAAACTACTTAATATCGAAGGAGTGCCTTTGATTTGATTGCCTGCACATGCGCAGTTTGGCGTGAGACTACCATTAGACCTGATGAGATGTTTCTGCGCATGAGCTTAGCTAACCAACGTCGCCATGACATTGCCTACAAGCATGATCTGGGATTTCTATTGGAGAATCAGTTTCTAGATATCTTCATACTGTACTGTCTTTGATAATATTATGTTGGTTTGAGATAGACACAACCTCTGTTCAGTCTGTCTGTGTGCTACGTGCGTGCGTGCGTTTGTGTGTGCGACTTCACAGAAGGGTCAGGGTGTGATCGACAAGGAGGACCTGCAGGACGTGTGTCGTCAGTTTAACCTGGACCTGAGTGGGCCGATGCTGGATGACTTGATGGAGTACTGTGACGTGGACAAAGACGGACTCATCAACTTTCTGGAGTTTGCCAACTTCCTCAACTGGAAGGACAAAATGCCCATCAGTAAAGTGGAGCAGCGCATTCTGACCAGTGGTTAGTTACAGTGTCTAAGCCTAGAAATATAATTACTAGAAGGCTCATTCCCATTCAAGTCAACGTTCTGTGATTGGTGGACTGGCAGTAATTCTATTCCCTTTTGATTGACAACTCTACCTCAGAGTGTAAGACCAGCACAGCCCCAGATAACATGCAGAGAGAGACTCTCCTTGTGAGACCTGCAGCCTCAGAGGCTTTGGCCAGACCGGAGGACCTGGAGCCTGCAGAGGTGGGCAGCATGCTGAAGACCCCCAAGACCCTCAACAGACCCAGGACCATCCAGGACCGCTTCGTCACCTCCTCCTCTCTCATCCGGGCTGTCGTGGGTGTTCTCCCTACAACTGGTCAGTTGTGGTTGTGTTGTCTTGTAACACTTTACTGTCCAGGTTTACCTCAAACTACAGTAAATAGATATTTAGGTGAAAGATGCATGAAGAATTTGATATACACTACCGTTCAAAAGTTTGGTGTCACTAAGATATTTCCTGTTTTTGAAAGAAAAGCATTTTTTTTTTTTGTCCATTTGAAAATAACATCAGATTGATCAGAAATACAGTGTAGCCATTGTTCATGTTGTAAATGACTTGTGTAGCTGGAAACATTTTAAAAGGCTAATTGATCATTAGAAAACCCTTTTGCAATTGTTAGCACAGATGAAAACTGTTTTGCTGATTTCAAAGAAGCAATAAAACTGGCCTTCTTTAGACTAGTTGAGTATCTGGAGCATCAGCATTTGTGGATTCGACTACAGGCTCAAAATGGCCAGAAGCAAAGACTTCTCTTCTGAAACTCATTAGTCTATTCTTGTTCTGAGAAATTAAGGCTATTCCATGCGAGAAAATGCCAAGAAACTGACTATCTGGTACAACGCTGTGTACTACTCCCTTCACAGAACATTGCAAACTGGCTCTAACCAGAAGAGAAAGAGGAGTGGGAGGCCCCGGTGCACAACTGAGCAAGAGGACAAGTACATTAGAGTGTCTAGTTTGAGAAACAGATGCCTCACAAGTCCTCAACTGGCAGCTTCATTAAATAATACCCGCAAAACACCAGTCTCAACGTCAACAGTGAAGAGGTGACTCCGGGATGCTGGCCTTCTTGGCAGAGTTCCTCTGTCCAGTGTCTGTTCTTTTGCCCATCTTAATCTTTTATTTTTATTGGCCAGTCTGAGATATGGCTTTTTCTTTACAACTCTGCCTAGAAGGCCAGCATCCCGAAGTCGCCTCTTCACTGTTGACGTTGAGACGGGTGTTTTGAGGGTTGGTTGCTGATAATTGGCCTCTGTGCACCTAAGTAGATATTCCATAAAAATCAGCCATTTCCAACTACAATAGTAATTTACAACATTAACAATGTCTACACTGTATTTCTGATCAATTTGATGTTATTTTAATGGACAAAAAAATCTGCTTTTCTTTCAAAAACAAGGACAATTCTAAGTGACTCCAAACGTTTGAATGGTAGTGTAATTCCCATACTTCTCAAAAAAAATGGAGGGACGGACATTTCTCAGAGATTCAGCACACGATTTCTGACATTTGTATCTTTGCATTACAATGGACTGGTAGTCCTTTTCCCCCTGCTTCTCTACATTGTGTGAATCACATTCTCACTGTATAATTATGACATCTTTCCACATAGACTATCGTATGTACGGGACTCCCACAGTGCGCACCGACCTGGCGGCCCCGCGGATCAAGCGCGTCAGCGACAGCACTAACTACGGTGACCAGACCACGGCCTTTGACCTCCTGTATCCTACGCTGCACTCCCTAAGGGGAGTCCACAAGGAGCACTTCTTCTGCCCCCGAACCAAAGAGGAGGTACAGAATACCAATGAACCCACTGAAGAATCAAGGGAGAGAAAGAAAGATATGGTCTAGTAGATTTTATAGAATAGCACTGGGACACACAGTACCATGTGGAGGTTTTGTGGGATTTTGTTACAGCATTCAAAATGTAGGAAAAAAATGTTGTTTTAAAAAATTATAATTGGTATGAACAATTCTGCCATTGGAGAAGTGATTGACACAAAATGTTATTGAAATAGGACGGAGCATAAGCAAATCATTTGTGAAAGACATCTTCTGATTCTTATTTCCGCCTCAATTTCCTTTTCAGATTGCTGACATATTCCGAAATGTGGGCGAGAGTATTTCCGCGGAGACATTTGAGGAGGTGTGGAAACTGGCATCCATGAGACACCCCACTGGGGACGTGTGTGTGGAGATTTTCCGGGACGTTCTAAAGGAAATTCAAGCTAATTAAATCTGAATAGTATATTTTACCACCTCAGTATCTATTCCGTGAAAGAATGTACTTCAAGTATTACATATACTACATAAGTGTTATACTTATTTTTTTCCTGTGAGAATAACTATTAATTGTCATATTAACTGTCATTAAAATTATTTTTGATTGTGGACTATAATGTATTTTCTTATGTTGAGAGCAATAAGCTGTTGCTAGAATAAGTCATACCTTTTTTCTGCTTCTAACTACTGCTAACTGAATGCTTACCCTTCCTGCATGTGATAATACACAGTATCTACTCCTGAAACCTAAGTAAATATTGAGAATTATGAGTACCATCATGCCATCGGAGTCTTATCATTTGAAGTCCTATTTATTCTGTCGCACTCTTTGATTATATTTACACACACATTTAC
Source organism: Oncorhynchus clarkii lewisi (assembly GCF_045791955.1). Lineage (NCBI taxonomy): Eukaryota > Metazoa > Chordata > Actinopteri > Salmoniformes > Salmonidae > Oncorhynchus > Oncorhynchus clarkii. Next base: position 30,131,363 of record NC_092149.1, on the reverse strand, counting down.
TATTTTATTAGTCAGTGTTATAATGTCAATCTGTCAATCTTAATTAAATGTGGCCACAGCCTTAGACACACAAACACACAGGTGTGCGAAAACACCCACCTACTGTACTGACGGCATATTGAAGTAATTGTTTGGAGAACAATATCAACTTGAATAACCAGATGAATAAAAGGTACAGTGTGCATACACTAATCCATGTCAAATCCCAACAACACAGAAATATGTGTTAATAAACACAACACATTAGCTTTTGTCTGTGTTTTATCACTTGAATTATTCTACTACTGTAAATGACCATTTAACAATCTGACACCCTGGCGTGGTGAATTGGCTAATATGCTATAAACATATTCACTAGCATTTTAACATAAGTAAAGCGATCCACACTCATAATCACATTAGGAATAACCAGGAAGCGTCTCTAACCAGAACCCCCTACGCACCTGCCCATATTACCACGCCTGGAAATTATAATAATCCACACCCATATTTCATTATGCATAAATGAATGCTTACTAATGAAGGAATTGTCTCTCTATTTGATGCATCATTAATAGTGTGATTTAAGAGTTGACAGAATTGGATGACACAGCGTTCAATAGCCTGTCAGTGTTATTTTTTTAGATTGTATTTTATTTAACATTTATTTAACTAGGCAAGTCAGTTAAGGACAAATTCTTATTTACAATGACGGCCTAATAGAGGATGTTGGCACTGGTATAATAAATTACAGTACACCGACATCTGTGATTCCTTTGTGATATTGTATCATAATGTCAGATATTTGGGTCCCACTTGAAACAAAGTACAACTTAAAACGGCTTTAAATAGCATACATAAAGGCTTCCTAGCACTACATAAAGGCTTCACAAATCATCTAAGCATCTGTCATACTCTATAACTGATGCATAAAAGGTGACATGGCCATTACCACTGTAGGGTGAATTGCCAAATGTGACATAACACACTTTGTATGACATGTGCTTATAGATTATTTGTGAAGAATTTATGCTATATAAAGCCTTTACAAGTTGTACTTCCTTTAAAGTGGGACCGGTATGTGTATACTATCCTATCCTTGTTTTTTCCCAAACTAAACCGAGGTCACTCGTGTAAAATGTGTATCATATAAACACCTATACGAGGACAAAGGGACTTGCCAGTTATTATCCAACAGCTTTCAATAAACACTCATTCATATTGTGATTTGTGTAACACTATCGCCCCCTTCTGCTGAGGATCGTTGTGTTTATTAATTGTATCCTACCTTTATAGATGCTATGCGGCATCAATTTTACTTCTGAATAATCAGACAACTAAGTTGTTTCTGGACAATACAGAACAACAGTTTAAACCTGTGATACTGTTTCAAAGAGACAAAAGCTCATACAGTATCACCATGAAGCAGTTTATTTGGTTCTGGGACAAACTGTAACAGCAGGGATATTGTAGGCACTAATTGTTCATGCTGAGGAGATTCAGATAAAGTCTATTGTTTCCAACACACCTCAGATTGGAGAACTTAGGGAGAAATAATACATCTGTATTTCAGTGTGTAGGGCTCTGGTTCCATCCAGTCCACCCTACAAAGCAGCTAGGACTCAAGGTGACTCTTCTGTTGACTTGTAATGGTTCAGTTGAGTTTGAGTGCGCTTGGCTGAGTACAATGGTCCTGCTGATTGAAGTCCTGTTGGTTAATAATGTTTTGTTGAGTTGAATGTTGTCGGAACTGAATTAGGTAAACGGTGCTGTGTATGCTTGGTCTGATGCTGTATCCTGGTGACAGAGGTATTCATGGGTCTTGTCCAATCACCCAATCTGTTTCCAGTGCCAGTGCCAGATGTTAGTGACTGTCCAATCAGGTTCAGCTCCCCTGGTCAGCTCCCGGTGGAATCTGAGGGGAGAGAGAGAGAGAAAGGGGGGAGAGGGAGAGAAACACATTAAAATTTAATAGGTTTAGATTTAATAGGAATTGCTTTAGATTGTTCTATGGTGTTTTAGCACCTCTGCAAAGCGACAAGAGAAGTAGAGTGAATGAGACAGAGAGAGAGCAAGAGAGTGTGACGACAAATATTGTTTATGGAGTATACTTTTGAAGATGAGAAAAGTTGTTTCCAAACAGCTGAGGGAAGACCATTGAAACCAATGCTGACAAACAACCAAACTAATCTTCCCACCATCACCTTGAAAATAAGGTGAAGCATCTTAACAGAGCTCTCTTATCCTGCCAAACTGTGTCTCAGCAATGAAAGGGTAAACATAGGAAGTATGACAGGCTTTTAGAAAAGAGTTTAAGACCTGAAACAATGAGAGTGAGATTCTGGCCAACTAGATAGGTGGGTATTAGGTATGACAACCAAACCGTGTGGTCCAATTCCTAACGGGATTTCTGATCAGGAATGGGAGAAGAAGCTTGATCCTACTCCGTGGATCGGAGGTGGATTTAATTCCTGTCATTGTGCTTGGAGCAAATCGCGTAAGTGAGTCAGACCAAATCAGAAGTTGCAGCACTGAAGATTTCTCTTCAATTGGTTATCCATAGGCATACTTTTATAGCACTTAGGAAGTGATATAACACATTAATTACACTGTCAACATGGCTGCCATAACACACTACAATACTATGAGACGTAATACAAACAAATATAAAAGAATCAAGAGCAACTACAATGTGCTTTCTATATACACAATATAACTAACTATCTCATGTAGAGAGAGGTATGTATGCCCCCAACCTTTCTCTATGAGATGCAGAAAATTAAGTCTCTTGGTTAAATGTTTCCATTACTTATTGTGGGTTCACAGACATGGAGAAAGTAAAGAAAATATTGACAAACTCTCGCATATCAAATCTCTTCGTTTATCCATCAAGATAGATTAAGAGATTAAGAATTGGTGGAGACACAGCACTAAAAAGTATTTAATTCATATTTAAACATATTTAAGTAAAATTTAGGGAGACTTAATAATTATAATCCAAACATTTGGATGCGTGAAATGAATATTGATTAGTTGGATGCCATGCTTACTCATAGACAGCTGTCACTATCTTCTTCTGTGGGCCGTCTTCTTCAGTGGCGGCCATTTTGAATATCTTGGTACTCTCCGGGTCCTCAGGAACATCAGCAGTGGACATATGCCAGAACCTCATCACAATGAAGCAAAACTTCCTACCTGAGAATAACAGAGGAAGCAGGAAAACAGAGAGCTAACAAAAGACAAATATACAGAAACAGTGAAGTAGGACAAAGTTATGCATCACACTAACTCACTCACGCACGCACGCACGCACACACACACACACACACACACACACACACACACACAGCAATACCATTTGAATCAAAAACTATGGAAACTTCCTCTGGCAGAATAAATATAATATCGTCCAATGAGATAGCTAGATGTCTTCTTTGGGTTTCTGAGAGAGCCCTACACCTCTGTTGCGCATAGACCACCATCTGAAATGAAACCAGATAAGATACAGCTTATGGGACGTGGCTATAATCGGGGCCATTGATTCGTCAGAAAACTGATAGAGGAATCTAAAACAGGACACAACACTTTGTCTTTACAATAGACTCATTTAGATTAATATAAAATAGGACTTTGGAGATGGTATGAGTAGGCTACCTCTGTTGATACCAACCCTCTCAGCTCCTCAAAGTTGCCATTGGACATCATGGTGGAGACATGGACCAGTGCCTATTGCAAAGACCAGGTCAGTCAAGTGTCTAGTTCACATTTGCCAATGTGTAGTTTCTAATATCCCAAACATATATGATGAATACAGTGAGTTATGACCCTATCATAAAGCTGACATAACCCTTATCCAATAAGGGATATAATGATATACCAAAGAGCAGCCTATATATAACACCTGAGAAACCATACCTGCTTGACTCCATTGTCAAATTCCACATTGTTAATGCCCAATTGAAAATAGAGTTCTATCAGGTAGATGTGGACTTTATTCCGAATCCACGTGAGTGGATCAGGGATGCCGACAACTGTGATGCCATGATGACCATGGCCGCCAGTGCGCTTCCGTTCATTCTCGCTCTCTGTGCAGTAGTGTCTGTATTTCTCATGGGAGAAAACCCCACTTTGTCGCCGAAAGTTATGCAAGCTACATCGTGCGGTCGGTTCTCCAAGCGGACCCGCGGCGCACGTATAGATAGACGTCGATGAACGGCATAGGGGCTGTTTTGGCATCGTGGAATAGGTCCTATTCAAGGGGGAGGCCAGCGATGACACGTATGAGCCCTTTACTAACCCGCGGAGCTCACGACACGTGGCGATACATGTAAACCGCTGCATCATGCCAACGCACCTGCGAAAGCAAAACGATATAGTATAATTTTCATTCTGGATTTTGATAGAAAGCAATATGCATTCTCCTGTGTGGTTCTTCCGGTAAATTTATGTAACTGTCCGATGCTGTACCCATAATCCTTATGGAAAATACACAACATTTACTGTACCTACAATATCCAGTAGAGGGAACTAATTGTCTAAAATTCAGTCTTGTACATGGATAGTTTCACAACTAAAATTGTCGGGAGAAAATATGCAAGTTTCTGAGCGTAAAATATTCCCCATGGAACCTTGAATTGCAGAAGTTCTGTAAGGTCTTATTTCTAAAACGTTGCATTCCAGAACCATGCCTTTAAAGCTGCCATATGTAACTTTTGGGGTGACGACCAAATGCACATAGACATTTGAGTTAAAGATCTGTCATCCTTATTGAAAGCATGTCTAAGAAGCAGTAGATCTGTTCTATGTGCTATTTTTATTATTTCCATTGTTAAGTTTCGTTTCTGCATCTTTTACTTTCAGTTTTGTACACCAGCTTCAAACATCTTAAAATACAGTATTTTTGGTATTGGAAAATATATTTCATAGTGGTTTCGATTGTACAATGTTTCTCTGCATTATATTTGCTTGTTTGTTTTTACATAAACTGAAATTAGGTAAACTATTAGAATTTGAGCATTCAGGAAATGTGGATTGAATAGTGTATATACAGCAATAGTTGAATAGGTTGGACTTGACTAGAATACAGTATAAACATATGAAATGGGTAAAACAGTATGTAAACATTATTAGTGACCAGTGTTTCATGTCTATGTACATAGGGCAGCAGCCTCTAAGGTTCAGGGATGAGTAACCGGGTGGTAGCCGGCTAGTGACAGTGACTAAGTTAGGGGCAGGGTACTGGGTGGAGGCCGGCTAGTGATGGCTATTTAACAGTCTGATGGCCTTGAGATAGAATCTGTTTTTCAGTGTCTCGGTCCCAGCTTTGATGCACCTGTACTGACCTCGCCTTCTGGGTGGTAGCTGGGTGAACAAGCCGTGGCTCAGGTGGCTGAGGTCCTTGTTGATCTTCTTGACCTTCCTTTGACACCAGGTGCTGTAGATATCCTGAAGGGCAGGCAGTGCGCTCCCGGTGATGCGTTAGGCTGACCGGGGCGGTTGCCATGCCAGGCTGTGACATAGCCTGACAGGATGCTCTCAATGGTGCATCTGTAAAAGTTTGTGAGGGTCTTAGGGGCCAAGCCACATTTCTTCAGCCTCCTGAGGTTGAAAATGCACTGTTGCGTTTTCTTCACCACACTGTCTGTGTGGGAGGACCATTTTAAATCACCGGTGCTATGTATGCCGAGGAACTTGAAGCTTTTCACCTTCTCCACTGTGGCCCCATCGATGTGGATGGAGGCGTGCTCCCTCTGCTGTCTCCTGAAGTCCACAATCAGCTCCTTCGTTTTGTTGATGTTAAGGGAGAGGTTATTTTCCTGGCACCAGGAAATCTGGCCTACCACTGTTGATGATTGAGTTGGAGGCGTGCGTGGCCACGCAGTCATGGGTAACAGGGAGTACAGGAGGAGCACAATTGTGGGGCCCACAAATGCTTAGGCCTACATTGTGTGTGTGAGAGAGAGCGAGAGAAAGAGAGAGAAAAAAAACACTGCAACGGTTGAGTAAACATACAACTGTGTTCAAATAGCTTTGTTTTCAGTCGGATGTTTGTGCACAGGTGCACAAAATCATTGTCTCAAAAGCTGAAATTTGATCAGTAGACCAAAACATAATTAAATTCCCGCTGTTCTTGGTGATTACAGGTCACGAACATTTGTGTTTGCTTGATATTTCAATTTCCTTTTAGTATTCAGGCGAATTAATCGGATAATATATTCTAGTTTGAGATAATATTCCCACGCATGAAAACAAGCGGAGAGACGCCTGCGTGTCCACACCCCTTTAAGTTCTGCAAGTCATTTTATTGATAAATAATTGCTAGCGCAGCACTTGATTATTGAAATTGCGTTCAGATATGGAAACCTTTCTGAGAGTATTATAGTAATTATCCATGTCAGTTTAAAATGCTTTTACATCTGTGGGTTGAATGGAGCAAAAATAATAAAATCTATTGCTCCTCTGATTACACAATAGTTGCCAAACTATTTCTATATGAGAATGATGCCTCTTCATGTGCAGGCAACAGTTTGGAATTGAATTGTATTTGTTAAAGCCATAATCTCTTTTGCCACTTTTGTCCGCAACTTTGTCAATAAAACATCCCCATTAACAGGCCAGCGAATAAAATACATTTAAAACATTGAAATCCACGTTAAAGTAGAGAAATGCCTTGATCTAATCTCGCCCTCCCTCCTTTGTCCTTGCCTGCCTCACGTCTTTCTCCCATCCAAGATAACTATATGGACAGAAAAGAGCAGAAACTCTGAGCTGTCCCATCAGGCCCAGTTAGTCTTAATCTCTCTTAGTCTCTTAGTGTCCAGATGAGAGCTTTTGTGCCGAAGGTACTGTGTGGAGTCATTACGCTACTGCTTCGTTGCTGTTGGCCCTACTAGTCTACAGTGTATTTGTGTGAGAGCAGCCATTTTCTGACCATGCTTTTTTAAAGAAGTATTTGGATTTTGGTCAAGAGTTTTCTGAGAAGTTATGCTTGTTTTTTATATAAAAATGTACATATATATATATATATACAGTACCATTAAAAAGTTTGGACACACCTACTCATTCAAAGATTTTTCTTTATTTTTACTATTTTCTACATTGTAGAATAATATTTAAGACATCAAAACTATAAAATAACACATATGGAATCATGTAGTAAGAAAAAAGTGTTAAACAAATCAAAATATATTTTATATTTGAGATTCTTCAAAGTGGCCACCCTTTGCCTTGATGACGGCATTGCACACTCTTGGCTTTATTTCAACAAGCTTAATGAGGAATGCTTTTCCAACTGTCTTGAAAGAGTATGCTGAGCACTTGTTGGCTGCTCGTCCTTCACTCTGCAGTCCAATTAATCCTTAACCATCTCAATTGGGTTGAGGTTGGGTGATTGAGGTCGGGTGAACTCCCTGTAGGCCTAGATGGGTCGTTCAAATAAACCCTTACAGAAAAACCACATGATTTCGCATGTGGAAAATCACATTATTTCACATGAAATTTCACACGTGAAATCGTGTGAAAAAGTGTTTTTTGAACACTTCTCATGTGCACTCTTAGAAAAATGGGTTCCAAAAGTGTTCTTCAACTGTCCCCATAGGATAACCATTTTTGATATAGGTACTTTTTGGTCTACAAGTAACCCAACACGTTTCTACTTGGAACCAAAAGGGTTCTACAAAGGATTCTCCAATGGGGACAGCGGAAGAACCCTTTTAGGTTCTAGATAGCACCTCTTTTTTAGTAAGTGTGCAGTTTCATGTTATCACATGTTGCTTTACATGTTATCACGTGTTATCATTAACTTCACATAAAATCACATGTGATAGCATGAAAACATGTTTTTGAAACACTTCATATGTTCATGTAAAATGAATGTGTTTTTTACGTATGGGGATTAAATAAATAAAGAGATAAAGAGATAAAGAAAGAAAGAAAGATCAATGTAATATCCACATTTTAGATGCAAATCCAATGGATCAAATTTAAAGGGCAATTCCGCCACTTTTCAACCTCATATTCATTATCTCGAGCACCATACCAGTCTACATATGTGATATCAGCGTGTTTCTATGATCTGTACTTAAAAAGATAAGAAGAAAGATCCCACCCCCCAAAAAAATCTGTGACATCACAGGGTAGGATTCAAAGTCAGAAAAACAGTGATTTTCAAAACCTGCAACGAGGTTTTGTATTTTCTTGCTCCCCACATCACAGTGAATCTCATAGTGTTTGAAAATGACTGTTTTTTAAATGTTTAGACTTTTGATGATGTCATTGGGTAGAACTTTTTAACTTTGTAATTTTTCTCCTGAAACAATGAAATGCGCTATTTTCATAGACACTAATATTGTGCTGGAGATAATGAAAACGAGGTTGACAAGTGGTAGAATTGCTCTTTAAGACAGTCATTATCATCCTATTGTGGTTATAAGAAGCTGAGGCCTTATCTGCCTCATCCGCACTCTGTTTGTTAGTCAAGTCTTTTCCATGTCATGCCACTGAAAGGCACTGTTGTCCACAAATTAACTCCTGTCTCAGTCTCCAGTATTTATGCTGCAGTAGTTTATGTGTCGGGGGGGCTAGGGTCAGTTTGTTATATCTGGAGTACTTCTCCTGTCCTATTCGGTGTCCTGTGTGAATTTAAGTGTGCTCTCTCTAATTCTCTCTTTCTCTCTTTCTCTCTCTCTCGGAGGACCTGAGCCCTAGGACCATGCCTCAGGACTACCTGACATGATGACTCCTTGCTGTCCCCAGTCCACCTGACCGTGCTGCTGTTCCAGTTTCAACTCTTCTGCCTTATTATTATTCGACCATGCTGGTCATTTATGAACATTTGAACATCTTGGCCATGTTCTGTTATAATCTCCACCCGGCACAGCCAGAAGAGGACTGGCCACCCCACATAGCCTGGTTCCTCTCTAGGTTTCTTCCTAGGTTTTGGCCTTTCTAGGGAGTTTTTCCTAGCCACCGTGCTTCTACACCTGCATTGCTTGCTTTTTGGGGTTTTAGGCTGGGTTTCTGTACAGCACTTTGAGATATCAGCTGATGTACGAAGGGCTATATAAATACATTTGATTTGATTTGATTTGATGAGTGCCATAGGTTGATAGTGAACTACAAATCACTGTTGTTGAAACACATATCTGCTATCTGTCTTTATTAAAGATTTGGATAAACAATCGAAAAACATACTTCTTCTACAAATTGTCCGAGCATACTTGGACCTGCAGACGTTTCACATTTTTGTTGTGGCCCTGAACTAGCTCACTGAATTCACCTATTCAAGGACTTAATGATTAGTTGACAAGTGGAATTAGGTGTGCTACTGTAGCTGTGGAATAGTTCAAATACATTGAATGGCTGCGGTCCCCGAGGAGAGGTTTGAAAACCCCTGGCCTAGGCTTAACTGTAATGATAGAACGAAACATGAGGGCTTCTGAGTGCGTGTTCAATGTGCGTCCTCTCCCCTTAAATGTGCGTCCTCTCCTCAAGACCTGTGGCCGTTGTTAGTACGTCGTCAAGGAGGGTGTTCATGTGCTTTTGCGAGCAGAGGATGACTAGTTCGAGCCTGGCATGGGACAGGGACAGTGGAGGAACCTATACTGTTAGCAGCACGCCGACGCTGGTTTTGCTTATACAACCGAACAGCCTGCTTTTACCGTTTAACACAACTTTCTTGCAATAACTTTTATGCCATGTACACTACAGGTTTGGCATGTATTATCTGTCTATTGGCAAGTGACCACTTGCATAATCCTCGGCCAAGTGGTGGTGATCAAGGAGAAATGAAAAATCAACGTTTAAAAATTGAAATTGGAGTGACAGTCACCCGCAAGAAGAAGCTCAAAGTGAAAGCACAACATCGATTCAGGGAAAGAAAAAATATATTTATTTTATTTTTCCTTCCCAAAATATATCTTAAAATAATTTAGAGCTTGTTGATCAAGATTCTGAGCTAAGATGTCTCCTTAACTTTGGTGCAGGTTAATGAGAGAAATGAGTGCCAATGCTCTAAGAAATAGTTCCTGATTTTTTTTTCCATCACAAATTATTTTTTCAACTCGATTTTGTATCTATGCATAAATTAAAACATCCGCTGAAATTTATTATTCATCTGAGATGTGATTAATATGCAAAATTATGTAAATTAAGATGCAATTAGGCTCCAATTCTCTAGTGGAATTTTCCATTATAATTTAATACAAAGTAACAGAGTAATTGGTGTCACGTGTAATTACGGTTACTCAAGTATACTTTCAGGCATGCAAATGATTTGCTATATGTTGGTTATCCTATGCAAATGTACCATGTGGTGCTTTAACAAGTTAGGAAATATGAAGGGAAACCAAGAGGGAGTAACAAAAAAGGTAACTCCACCAAAGTGCATTTCTTTATTATGAATGGACATTCTAGGTGCTGTATGTTTTAGGATGAATTTACCAAAGATACTTGTCAAGAAAGCAGTCAACTGAATGTTGAGGAGATAGATCAGGCCTCTTATATTGAAGCTTCTAAAACATCACCTGTGCACATCACTATCATATTGTATCTGATCAATGAGAAAAGTAACGTCACTTTCAGAGATGGACGAACTAGCGTAACAGTTGGATATAAACAGTTTTCTGTTTTCGAGGGCTAAATTGGGCATTGAGTAACATTAAAACTGTTGATTGCCAATCAGGGGAGATCATGCTAGAGAAAATAAAGGGGCCATGAATATTACACTATATTTGATCAATGTGAAAGAAAATGTCACAACCAATAGTAGGCCTGCAACATAATGTATGAGCTCAATTACTCTGCACAGGGTGACTAACTTCCCTGTGGCAGTCTGCACTGAGGGGAGAAAAAAGCGATTATGTAATTGATATCTATTTAGATAGAATAAAAGTCCTTTACTGCTTCTTGGGAAATTCCTTTGCGGAGAGCAACTCCCTCTCAGGAGCCAAATTTATTTAAAATTGTTACATGGCTGGTTACATGTCCTGACATCTTGCTTTGCTCTCTCTCTCTCTCTCTCTCTCTCTCTCTCTCTCTCTCTCTCTCTCTCTCTCTCCCTCTCTCTCTCTCTCTCCCTGTCTCTCTCTCTCTCTCTCTCTGTCTCTCTCTCTCTCTCTCTCTATCTCTCTCTCTCTCTCTCCCCCCCTCTCTCTCTCTCGCTTTCTCTCTTTCTCTATCTATCACGCTCTCTCTATATATATCACACACACACACACACACACACACACACACACACACACACACACACACACACACACACACACACACACACACACACACACACACACACACTCTGCTATCTGTCTTGTTCATGATCATTGCACTGAACAAAGACGTCCTTCCCCCCTCTCCCAGCGCTCTCTCCGCCTCCACGCTGTGTGCCTGCCTGCTTGCACAACTCTCTCAAAGAACATAATCCCTCAACAAAATGCCAACACAAAAGAAACTTGAGCTCAATCCTATAACACACGGACACAGCAGACAATGCCCCCTCCCACCAGTCCCCCCCCTCCATCCCGGCTTCTCTCCCAGCAATAAATGCCCCGTGGCACAGATCAGGCATTATCAGCCCCCCTCACCCCATTTCCCCTCCTCCTCCATCTCCATCCTTCTCTCCCTCCCTCTTTTCCCCAAGCAGGATGATAAGAACCCCCACTCCCCCAGACACACACACTACAATCTCCCCTTCCCTCCCCAGTCTCTCCCATACCTCCACACACACAACCCATCCCCATCATTAGAGCTGAAGAATGGAGGCTGCAGCTCCATAAACAAGGGTCTCTGTGACCTAAAGACAGACTGATGTGTCATGAAGATAATGGATCACTTACTGTAGGTTGCCAGGGTGATACTGATGATGGACAGCCAGATTAGAGAAATGTAATGCCGAATGAATCTGCATGTGTTTATAATGTATGCCACCTTGCACAAGCCCTCATTTTCTTTTCTCCGTGAGGGTTATTTAACTACAGCACAGCTGTCATGTGTAACGGAGGTAACACCTCATGTGATGAATAACCTTACCTGAGGTTGGCTCTCCACGTGAATGTCTAGGCTATGGCGCGGAGGGCTACATCAGCCTTGTGTCATGCAGGTGACCCGGGTTCAAGTCAGTCACACTGTGAGATTTGTGGCCTTTTTCTTTAACGTAAATCAACTTATTTGACTGTCAGAATGTCAACATTCGTTATAAATGCACAAGGCTTCCTAGCATACATATACAAATCTGAAGAATGACGTCTGTGGCTTTTGTGCACGTAATGTAGGATAGTGGTGGTTTGCTTCTGCCTAGTTTTTACTTTCATTTGATATTACCGCCCATGCTTCTCCAATGCACTGATACCTGCCTATTGTCTCTCTGTTTAGTGTGTGTTGTCAGCTCTGAGCTCTGGCTGCGTAGCTACACAGTAGCGGTTGGGCGAGTGAGTGGGTGAGGTGGGTGAGAGAGTGGCGGAGGTCTGATGTAATCTCATGTCGGAGGCGTTGGCACGAGCAGGGCTCTCATTCACTGTGTGGTGTGGTCTTCTGAGAGCGTCTACCCCCCCCCCCCCCCCCCCCCCCCCCCCGGTTTCGGGACTAGACAAGCGCTCTGCCCCCCATATGCTGATTACATCAACAGTGCACTGGCAGACGTGACACAGAGAGAAAGTAGGCCACCTTAGCACCTCGTTGTCACAGGAAGTGGAAGTGTACCGGTGCACCTTCTTCACCTGTCTCTGTCTCTGAGCTCAGTGATGTAGGCTACAGTACTAGTCAGGCGCACATCACTGTGATGCTCTTGTGCAGGATGTGGTAGCTTTCATAAAAGGGTCCTAGCGTGTTTGCCTTTTGAATGGTCATATGAGGCCTCAACATCTAACGGAAAATACATATGGTTGTGTATAGATGATTTTCCTCTTAATATCTAATCACTTTTCTTATATATAAGTAAAGAATTGTGCACATGTTTATTCCAAAAGTAACATATTGTATAATGCAATAATATTATATATATTAATTACAATAAATATATTTCATAAATTAATATAACACTTTAAAGTGCAAATATGAAATATATGTATTTTTAAATATTTTTGTTGATCTTTGCATTTTTATCCAAAAATCAGCGCAATGAACCTGAAATGAACGTGAAGTTTAAAAATCATAGTAAGGCATTTGAGTGATTTTTTTTTGAGGATGTACAAGGCTATTGAACCTCTTACCAAAAATAAAACCAAAAGACATCAGAGATGGGGAATGGAGGGTTCAAAATACATTCTATAAATGTGTGCTCTTTTTCATGGATTACTGTCATTTGACATCCTCCATTGTGAGCGCCTGCCAGCCCTGCTTGCCATTTCTGGGCCTGTGTTTGGAACCTTGATATATTTGCCAAATGAATATTTGAAGCTTTAATTAAATGCATTCCACCTCTACACCTTCTGTAAGACGGCCAAGGCCACCTTGCACATTTCTTATTTTTCATATTGGGTCTATAATGTACCTGCTGGTTTGGGTGAAAATCTACAGCATGTTGCCATTTCAGAGAATATTTTCGCTAGGTGAAATTGACTGATTTGTGAACATGTATAAAGCTGTGAATATAGGCTTTACTGTAACAGGATCATTCAAAGACGGCTTTAGTCCTAAAACATATAAAACAAAGAAGTCACTCATTATGACCAGAAAGAAGATCACAAAGAACAAATCAGAAATATAATTGAAGCATACACATGAATGAAAACAGTAATGACGCAGTAGAACTGTGATGTTTATCTGGTGCTAATCTCCACTCTCCTGACAGACGAGGGACTATTTCCAGCCAGGAGGACGAGCTAGCATACTTTTAACCAGGACAGAGTAATACAATCTTACTCTGAATACTTACTCAACAACCCAGAGCATTTACCTTTCATATACCCACAGAGATGGTAACTTCCATTATATTGGAATTGTTCAGGGGTGAGGGGTTATATTCCAACTGTCATCGTGTTTGCCAACTGAAAAATCGAATAAGCCATGCTTACAGTAGATGTGTAATTGACTGTGTACGTGTAGGTTATAGATGAAAGGTAAGTGTTCCTATGAATAGGAAGTGTTCTGTGAATACTATTCATGCCTACCTACCATAACAGTAGTATATACAGAAGAGTTACACTCTGACAAACAAACACTTGTTTATGGAGAAAGAAGGCATTGAGGTAATGGTAGGACCCTGAAAACTTCAAGTATATATTTGATTTCAGAACAGAACATTTGTCTGACTGTTTGAATTACCTCATAAAATCCCAGCTCCTCGCCCTTCAACAACCCATAGTACTCAATAAGTACACCGTACACATCATAATCTTCCCAAGGAATCTTGTTAGGTACAGTTGAAGTCGGAAGTTTACATACACCTTAGCCAAATACATTTAAATTCAGTTTATTTACAATTCCTGACATTTAATCCTAGTAAAGATTCCCTGTCTTTGGTCAGTTAGGATTTTAAGAATATGAAATGTCAGAATAATAGTAGAGAGGATGATTTATTTCAGCTTTTATTTATTTCATCACATTCCCAGTGGGTCAGAAGTTATATACACTCAATTAGTACTTTGTAGCATTGCCTTTAAATTGTTTTAATTGGGTCATACTTTTCAGGTAGCCTTCCACAAGCTTCCCACAATAACTTGGGTGAATTTTGGCCCATTCCTCCTGACAGAGCTGGTGTAAGTGAGTCAGGTTTGTAGGCCTCCTTGCTCGCTCACACTTTTTCAGCTCTGCCCACACATTGTCTATAGGATTGAGGTGAGGGCTTTGTGATGGCCACTCCAATACCTTGACATTGTTGTCCTTAAGCCATTTTGCCACAACTTTGGAAGTATGCTTGGGGTCATTGTCCATTTGGAAGACCCATTTGCGACCGAACTTTAACTTCCTGACTGTTGTCTTGAGATGTTGCTTCAATATACAGTATGCACATGATTTTCCTCCCTAATGATGCCATCTATATTGTGAAGTGCACCAGTACCTCCTGCAGCAAAGCACCCCCACAACATGATGCTGCCACCCCCATTCTTCACGGTTGGGATGGTGTTCTTCGCCTTGCAAGCCTCCCCCTTTTTCTTTCAAACATAACGATGGTCATTATGGCCAAACAGTTCTATTTTTGTTTCATCAGACCAGAGGACATTTCTCCAAAAAGTACAATCTTTGTCCACATGTGCAGTTGCAAACCGTAGTCAGGCTTTTTTATGGCTGTTTTGGAGCAGAAGCTTCTTCCTTGCTGAACGGCCTTTCAAGTTATGTCGATATAGGACTTGTTTTACTGTGGATATAGATAGACCTGTTTCCTCCAGCATCTCCACAAGGTCCTTTGCTGTTGTTCTGGGATTGATTTGCAATTTTCGCACCAAAGTACATTCATCCCTAGGGGACAGAAAGCGTCTCCTTCCTGAGCGGTATGACGGCTGCGTGGTCCCATGGTGTTTATACTTGCGTACTATTGTTTGTACAGATGAACGTGGTACCTTCAGGCGTTTGGAAATTGCTCCCAAGGATGACCCAGACTTGTGGAGGTCTACAAAAAAAGGAGGTCTTGGCTGATTTCTTTTGATATTCCCAAGCAAAGAGGCACTGAGTTTGAAGGTAGGTCATCCACAGGTACACCTCCAATTGACTCAAATGATGTCAATTAGCCCATCAGAAGCTTCTAAATCCATGACATCATTTCTGGAATTTTCCAAGCTGATTGAAGGCATAGTCAACTTAGTGTATGTAAACTTCTGACCAACTGGAATTGTGATATGCACAAAGTAGATGTACTAACCGACTTGCCAAAACAATAGTTTGTTAACAAGACATTTGTGGAGTGGTTGAAAAACTAGTTTTAATGACTCCAACCTAAGTGCATGTAAACTTCCGGCTTCAACTGTACACTTCAAAGGCGTCCTCACTCCTCTCCCTAGCCCCCCAAATGTCTCCTTTCCTGTCTTTAGATAATTACCCGACTGGTTCCCAAGCACTTTTAGATTGCGGTTATGGTGACATAATTCATTAGTGTTGGCCCAAAGAAATGATTTAAACTCTTTAAAGTGCTCCTCCAAGCAGAATAGATATTACTGGAGCCATATGCACCAGCTTAAGTATTAAACGGTTTGTTGAAGTCAACTACGGCACAAGAGATGATAAACATAAATTATGGCTAATATACTGCACCAGTGGTTTTTAGAAAAAATGAAATGTTACTGACACAGGGAAAACACTTTGGAGTCACCGTCGCAGCAAAACTGCCCTTCTAATCCGTGACTGGTGAAGCGAGTGCCTAGAAAACACAACACAACATGACACCGCGTCACCTTGAACATTCAGACGGGTTACTGCATCGTTTATGCCTGGGTACACCAGTGTGATTAGTGACTCCTGGTTTGGCGCAACTTTGATTGTTGAGATATCTAGGAAAACATAATTAAATAGAATGTATGAATTCTATGTTTTGGGTTGCTCCTAGTAAATCATATTCTACCCTCAATCATATTGTGATGAAAGTAAAGAATGCCAACTATCACCGTCTTGTACGTGTGGTTAAGATTGATCTAATTATTATCCTTCTAAAAAAAAAAAAATCCCCTAAGTAAGTATGTGTTTTAAATGTCAGAGAAGAAAGGTATTTTTATCATTTAATAGCAGTTAAATCAAGTTTCAACGAGTCTATCGCCACGTACTTTCAATTATTACTATTGTATGATTAAATGACACTGATGTTCTACATTTGTTGTTCTACTCAGAGAGATGGAACAGTATTCTTCTAATGTTAACTGACGTGTATAACTTTGTATCCCACACTTGAACTGTTTGTTCTTCTATTCATCATGATGATCATGACAGTGAAATATGATAGCGTCAGAAGGGTCCAGTAATTCTTTCTCTTATCTCCTCACCTTGTAGCTGTACCTTGTCACTACAGCCAATCAGTCGTGACATTTAGTTCCAATAATTTCCAGTGATTCTGAGGGAAAAACTAGAGGGTACTTAGTGCAGGTTCGCTATTATGAGGGAACTGATGTGACCTAGCAGCCACTCCCAGTAGCTGAGGGATCTTTGTGAAGGCCTGAGGTTCATTGTCAGCATGGCCTTACTATTACCATATACAAGCATTCATGACTTTGTCTCGCCTTTGTGTGTATCTCTTTTTTAAGGGAACTGCAGGAATTATTAAAGGCTTAGCATTGACAGGGCCTCTAAGTAGCTTGAGGGGTGTAAACCTCTTCCCCAAGTCAAGGCCAACATGCACACTCTGATCCCCAGTCCTATTCAGTGATAATGCACATGTCAGCGGGGACATGCAATGATCCCGCACTTCTCCATGCTAAATGATCACTCTCTTTCTTCCCCTCTTTCTTTCATTTAACTAAATCCATTCCCCTAAAACTCACAGCAAATATTAACATGTTCCCAAACAATAGTCCACAGAAAGCATGAATCAGCAGACAATTCCCAATTCCAGGCACACAACAGGGGACTGTGTAGGGGAGGGGGGAACTCTGTCGAAGCTTCCATCTTAAAAAATTCCAAACTCCGGAATAGGGGGGCTTTTGATACTGGGAAAGCCAAAGCGAGTTGCGAGCAGTGCCGCACAACTCCGTGTCTCCAGACGGCCTGATTTGGGAACGCCGTGAAATCCGTGGCACCTATCCTGCTTCTCCGGCTGAATCGGTGCCATATCTGTGATGGACTGAGGCAGGAGAAGGAGGCAGCCAGGGATGAATACGGCTTAATCTTTACCCAGGCCACATGTGTGTGTATGATAACATGGATGCTTTCTTCCTGTGCAGGGCAATACTCAGCCAGCTGCCAGGTTGCTGCTTCGCTGCGATATTTGCTCACACTAAAAAGAACTATTGCACCTAAGGAGGGGGTTAATGCATGTTTTTGGAATAGGAGGCTCAAATGGTGGTAATTCCTGACACATTTCGAGAGACAGATAGGGTTGTCTTATGGCTACTGACAATATGTAAAAGCAACTACACATGCCGCTTTCTCCCGTCTAGGTCCTTATATCTGATTTGTGCAGATCACCTCACGTGGGGTTATTTTTGTACACAAGTGACGGTGTTGCCATAGATGCTCTTGTCAATTAGAATAAATACAACGTTTTAGTCTCGACACACGAGGGGAAATGCTACCTGCAGCGTAACACCCCACCAGGATTCTATGGAGAATAAATGTAGGCCATGTTCTGTTCACCTTAAATCCTCTGAGTTCTCAGAATATAAACAAATGTGTACTCCTAAGCATGTATGGTGCATTAACAAAATACCTTTGTGTGTGTGTGTGTGTGTGTGTGTGTGTGTGTGTGTGTGTGTGTGTGTGTGTGTGTGGTGTGTGTGTGTGTGTGTGTGTGTGTGGTGTGTGTGTGTGGTGTGTGGTGTGTGTGTGTGTGTGTGTGTGTGTGTGTGTGTGTGGTGTGTGTGTGTGAGTGTAACATCTTTCACCGCATACTTTCGCCTATATGCAGTAGTCACTTGGACAGCTTTGTTTAAAAAAATGTAAACTGCCTCCCCATTCCCCGCCCTTTTCCCACATCAAGTCCCCCCCACTCCCCACCCAGCAACAAAAGCCATTTATTATGATTGCATTACCATAAATGACTTTATAACATCTGCTTGTCAATAATTATCGTACAAATTCCCTTACCCTCTGACCCCTGGTTTGGATGAACCCCAGGTGTATGCCACAGTCAGGCTAATGAGTAGTGCGGAGCTAGCACATTGTCCCCACGTCACTGCACACAGCCACATAGCCACTTCAATTAAAACACAGTGTGGGCCTTAATATTAAGAGGAAATGAGGAATCATGAGCTAATTGAAAACAACACATTCAAGAGATACTGTAGCTTCGGAACAAAATACTAGGATATTTCATCTAATATTGCTCAAATAGCTCACCAGTAACACATGGAAAGATGGTATGTATTGTATGTGATAGTTACAACAAGGGGATGTATGAGTATTATTTATTTTATTGACGTATTTTATTTAACCTTTATTTAACTAGGCAAGTCAGTTTAAGAACAAATTCTTATTTACAATGACGGCTGGGATGTATATATATATATATATATATATATACACTACCGTTCAAAGGTTTGGGGTAACTTAGAAATATCCTTGTTTTTGAAAGAAAAGCACATTTTTTGTCCATTAAAATAACATCAAATTGATCAGAAATACAGTGTAGACATTGTTAATGTTGGAAATGACTGTTGTAGCTGGAAACAGCTGATTTTTTTTATGGAATATCTACATAGGCGTACAGAGGCTCATTATCAGCAACCATCACTCCTGTGTTCCAATGGCACGTTATGTAAGCTAATCCAAAAGTATCATTTTAAAAGGCTAATTGATCATTAGAAACCCCTTTTGCAATTATGTTAGCACAGCTAAAAACTGTTGTCCTGATTAAAGAAGCAATAAAACTGGCCTTCTGTAGACTAGTTGAGTATCTGGAGCATCAGAATTTGTGGGTTCAATTACAGGCTCAAAATGGCTAGAAACAAAGAACTTTCTTCTGAAACTCGTCAGTTTATTCTTGTTCTGAGAAATGAAGGCCCATCAGAATGGGTGTTTCAATGTGAAGGATGGAGGCTGAAGTAGATATCTCAGATAGGGGGGAGTGAGACCTAAGAGGGTTTAATAAATAAGCATCAACCAGTGAGTCTTGCGACGGGTATACAGAGATGACCAGTTTACAGAGGAGTAGAGAGTGCAGTGATGTGTCTTATAAGGAGCATTGCTGGCAAATCTGGCTGAATAGTAAATAACATCTTGCCGCACGAGAGCACCCTTACTTGCCGATCTATAAATGTCTCCGTAATCTAGCATGGGTAGGATGGTCATCTGAATCACACCTGTGGGGAGAGGGGCATTCTTCTTCTTCTTACCAAACCACTTTACTTTTGTTTTGGAGGTGTTTAGAACAAGGTTAAGGGTAGAGAAAGCTTTTTGGACATTAATAAAGCTTTGTTGTAGAGCATTTAACACAAAATCCAGGGAGGGGCCAGCTGAGTATAAAACTGTATCATCTCGCGCCCAGGCTCTGTCGTAACCGGCCGCGACCGGGAGGTCCGTGGGGCGACGCACAATTGGCCTAGCGTCGTCGTCCGGGTTAGGGAGGGCTTGGTCGGTAGGGATGTCCTTGTCTCATCGTGCACCAGCGACTCCTGTGGCGGGCCGGGCGCAGTGCGCGCTAACCAAGGTTGCCAGGTGCACGGTGTAGCCTTCGACACATTGGTGCGGCTGGCTTCCGGGTTGGATACGCGCTGTGTTAAGAAGCAGTACGGCTGGCTGGGTTGTGTATCGGAGGACGCATGACTTTCAACCTTCGTCTCTCCCGAGCCCGTACGGGAGTTGTAGCGATGAGACAAGATAGTAGCTACTACAACAATTAGATACCACGAAATTGGGGAGAAAAAGGGGTAAAAAAATAAAATAAAATTAAAACTGTATCATCTGCATGTAAATGGATAAGAGAGCTTCCTACTGCCTGAGCTATTTTGTTGATGTAAATTGAGAAGAGCGTGGGGCTTAGGATTGAGCCTTGGGTTACTCCCTTGGTGACAGGCAGTGGCTGAGACAGCAGATTTTCTGACTTTATACACTGCACTCTTTGAGAGAGGTAGTTAGCAAAGCAGGCCAAAGACCCCTCAGAGACACCAATACTTCTTAGCCAGTCCCCGAGAATGGAATTTAATTTAATTTTTTATTTTACCTTTATTTAACCAGGTAGGCAAGTTGAGAACATGTTCTCATTTACAATTGCGACCTGGCCAAGATAAAGCAAAGCAGTTCGACAGATACAACGACACAGAGTTACACATGGAGTAAAACAAACATACAGTCAATAATACAGTATAAACAAGTCTATATACAATGTGAGCAAATGAGGTGAGAAGGGAGGTAAAGACAAAAAATGCCTTGGTGGCAAAGTAAATACAATATAGCAAGTAAAACACTGGAATGGTAGTTTTGCAATGGAAGAATGTGCAAAGTAGAAATAAAAATAATGGGGTGCAAAGGAGCAAAATAAATAAATTAAATACAGTTGGGAAAGAGGTAGTTGTTTGGGCTAAATTATAGGTGGGCTATGTACAGGTGCAGTAATATGTGAGCTGCTCTGACAGTTGGTAGTGAGGGAGTGAGGGAGTGAGGGAGTGAGGGAGATAAGTGTTTCCAGTTTCAGAGATTTTTGTAGTTCGTTCCAGTCATTGGCAGCAGAGAACTGGAAGGAGAGGCGGCCAAAGAAAGAATTGGTTTTGGGGGTGACTAGAGAGATATACCTGCTGGAGCGTGTGCTACAGGTGGGAGATGCTATGGTGACCAGCGAGCTGAGATAAGGGGGGACTTTACCTAGCAGGGTCTTGTAGATGACATGGAGCCAGTGGGTTTGGCGACGAGTATGAAGCGAGGGCCAGCCAACGAGAGCGTACAGGTCGCAATGGTGGGTAGTATATGGCGCTTTGGTGACAAAACGGATTGCACTGTGATAGACTGCATACAATTTGTTGATTAGGGTATTGGAGGCTATTTTGTAAATGACATCGCCAAAGTCGAGGATTGGTAGGATAGTCCGTTTTACAAGGGTATGTTTGGCATCATGAGTGAAGGATGCTTTGTTGCGAAATAGGAAGCCAATTCTAGATGTAACTTTGGATTGGAGATGTTTGATATGGGTCTGGAAGGAGAGTTAACAGTCTAACCAGACACCTAAGTATTTGTAGTTAGAGCCGTCCAGAGTATTGATGTTGGACAGGCGGGTAGGTGCAGGTAGCGATCGGTTGAAGAGCATGCATTTAGTTTTACTTGTATTTAAGAGCAATTGGAGGCCACGGAAGGAGGGTTGTATGGCATTGAAGCTTGCCTGGAGGGTTGTTAACACAGTGTCCAAAGAAGGGCCGGAAGTATACAGAATGGTGTCGTCTGCGTAGAGGTGGATCAGAGACTCACCAGCAGCAAGAGCGACCTCATTGATGTATACAGAGAAGAGAGTCGGTCCAAGAATTGAACCCTGTGGCACCCCCATAGAGACTGCCAGAGGTCCGGACAGCAGACCCTCCGATTTAACACACTGAACTCTATCAGAGAAGTAGTTAGTGAACCAGGCGAGGCAATCATTTGAGAAACCAAGGCTGTCGAGTCTGCCGATGAGGATGTGGTGATTGACAGAGTCGAAAGCCTTGGCCAGATCAATGAATACGGCTGCACAGTAATGTTTCTTATCAATGGCGGTTAAGATATCGTTTAGGACCTTGAGCGTGGCTGAGGTGCACCCATGACCAGCTCTGAAACCAGATTGCATAGCAGAGAAGGTATGGTGAGATTCGAAATGGTCGGTAATCTGTTTGTTGACTTGGCTTTCGAAGACCTTAGAAAGGCATGGTAGGATAGATATAGGTCTGTAGCAGTTTGGGTCAAGAGTGTCCCCCCCTTTGAAGAGGGGGATGACCGCAGCTGCTTTCCAATCTTTGGGAATCTCAGACGACACGAAAGAGATGTTGAACAGGCTAGTAATAGGGGTGGCAACAATTTTGGCAGATAATTTTAGAAAGAAAGGGTCCAGATTGTCTAGCCCGGCTGATTTGTAGGGGTCCAGATTTTGCAGCTCTTTCAGAACATCAGCTGAATGGATTTGGGAGAAGGAGAAATGGGGAAGGCTTGGGCGAGTTGCTGTTGGGGGTGCAGTGCTGATGACCGGGGTAGGAGTAGCCAGGTGGAAAGCATGGCCAGCCGTAGAAAAATGCTTATTGAAATTCTCAATTATGGTGGATTTATCAGTGGTGACAGTGTTTCCTATCTTCAGTGCAGTGGGCAGCTGGGAGGAGGTGTTCTTATTCTCCGTGGACTTTACAGTGTCCCAGAACTTTTTTGAGTTTGTGTTGCAGGAAGCAAATTTCTGCTTGAAAAAGCTAGCCTTGGCTTTTCTAACTGCCTGTGTATAATGGTTTCTAGCTTCCCTGAACAGCTGCATATCACTGGGGCTGTTCGATGCTAATGCAGAACGCCATAGGATGTTTTTGTGTTGGTTAAGGGCAGTCAGGTCTGGGGAGAACCAAGGGCTATATCTGTTCCTGGTTCTAAATTTCTTGAATGGGGCATGTTTATTTAAGATGGTTCGGAAGGCATTTAAAAAAAATATCCAGGCATCCTCTACTGACGGGATGAGATCAATATCCTTCCAGGATACCCCAGCCAGGTCGATTAGAAAGGCCTGCTCGCTGAAGTGTTTCAGGGAGCGTTTTACAGTGATGAGTGGAGGTCGTTTGACCGCTGACCCATTACGGATGCAGGCAAAGAGGCAGTGATCGCTGAGATCTTGGTTGAAGACAGCAGAGGTGTATTTAGAGGGGAAGTTGGTTAGGATGATATCTATGAGGGTGCCCGTGTTTAAGGCTTTGGGGAGGTACCTGGTAGGTTCATTGATCATTTGTGTGAGATTGAGGGCATCAAGTTTAGATTGTAGGATGGCTGGGGTGTTAAGCATGTTCCAGTTTAGGTCGCCTAGCAGCACGAGCTCTGAAGATAGATGGGGGGCAATCAGTTCACATATGGTGTCCAGAGCACAGCTGGGGGCAGAGGGTGGTCTATAGCAGGCGGCAACGGTGAGAGACTTGTTTTTAGAGAGGTGGATTTTTAAAAGTAGAAGTTCAAATTGTTTGGGTACAGACCTGGATAGTAGGACAGAACTCTGCAGGCTATCTTTGCAGTAGATTGCAACACCGCCCCCTTTGGCAGTTCTATCTTGTCTGAAAATGTTTTAGTTTGGAATTAAAATCTCTGCATTTTTGGTGGTCTTCCTAAGCCAGGATTCAGACACAGCTAGAACATCCGGGTTGGCAGAGTGTGCTAAAGCAGTGAATAGAACAAACTTAGGGAGGAGGCTTCTAATGTTAACATGCATGAAACCAAGGCTATTACGGTTACAGAAGTCGTCAAAAGAGAGCGCCTGGGGAATAGGAGTGGAGCTAGGCACTGCAGGGCCTGGATTCATCGACAGAGGAACATAGGAGGAGTAGAATAAGGGTGCGGCTAAAAGCAATAAGAATTGGTCGTCTAGAACGTCTGGAACAGAGAGTAAAAGGAGGTTTCTGGGGGCGATAAAATAGCATCAAGGTATAATGTACAGACAAAGGTATGGTAGGATGTGAATACAGTGGAGGTAAACCTAGGTATTGAGTGATGAAGAGAGAGATATTGTCTCTAGAAACATAATTGAAACCAGGAGATGTCATTGCATGTGTGGGTGGTGGAACTAATAGGTTGGATAAGGTATAGTGAGCAGGACTAGAGGCTCTACAGTGAAATAAGCCAATAAACACTAACCAGAACAGCAATGGACAAGACATATTGACATTAAGGAGAGGCATGCTTAGTCGAGTGATCAAAAGGGTCCAGTGAGTGGAGAGGTTGGTTGGGGGTCACGGCGATTTAGACAGCTAGCCAGGCCATCGGTAGCAAGCTAGCATAGGATGGAGGTCTGTTGTTAGCCACCTCTTGCGTTCCGTCAGTAGATTAGTGGGGTTCCGTGTGGTAGAGGGGATTAATCCAAATCACACAACAACAACAAAAATAAGAACAATAGATATAGTTATAGAGGCCCAAGAAGAAAACATAATAATAATACAAATAAATAAATTGTCCGATTGTCTATTCAGATAGCAGCCGGTGAGACAGCTAACGGTTAGCAGGCCGCAGATGGGCGTTCAGGTAACGTCGCGACGGAGGAGCCAGCCGGATCTCCTTCGGGTAGATAACGTCGGCAGTCCAGTTGTGAAGGCCCGGTGGGGCTCCGCTAAGGCAGTAAAACGGGTCCGGATAGGTGACTGCAGCCCAGGAGTGATTGATGGAACTCAGGAGTGATTGACGGAGCTGGCTAGCTCCGGAATAATTGATGTTTGCTCCGGAATCGACGAAAGTCGATAGTCACACGGATAGCTGCTAGCTAGCTGTGAGATCCGGGTATGAATGTCCAGAGAGCAGTTGAAATCCAGGGACATGGAGAGAAAAATTGGTCCGGTATGTTCCGTTCCGAGCCGCGCTGCGCCGTACAAAACTGGCGATAGATTTTCGAGCTAAAGGATAGCTGATGACCACAAACCGTGGTTAGCTGAATACTAACGATTTGCCAGTAAAGAAGCTAACTAGCTTCTGGATTAGCTTCTGGCTAGCTCCTGGCTAGTTTCTGGCTAGCTTCTTGGAGTTTCTGGTTAGCTTCTTGGAGGATTACAGATTTGAGGTAAATAATACTTTTTTATAAATGTAAATTGGTGAGGCGGGTTGCAGGAGAGTGTTTTGAAGATGAGTTGATGGAAAATAAAAATAAAATGTATGTGAAAAAAGTTGTAAATATATATACATATACAGGACACGACAAGACGAGGACAAAAGACGTCTGAACTGCTATGCCATCTTGGTTATTGGAATGGTCTTCTGTATCAAAAGCTTTGGCCAAGCCAATAAAAATAGCAGCACAACATTGCTTAGAATCAAGGACAACGGTGACATCATTGAGGAGGTTGCAGTGACACATCCATAACTTGAGCGGAAACCAGATTGCATACTAGAGAGAATCCTATAGACATCAAGAAATCCAGTCAGTTGATTATTGACAAGTTTTTCCAACACTTGATAAACAGGGTAAAAGTTGTGTTTTAAATAAAAAACAGTGCTTGGATTTAGGATTTCATTAGTGTTCACTGGATTTATAACTAGCATTTTCCAGACTCTATGTCAAGATGAGAGCTAATAGCAAACATATTTTGGAAAATTACAATATCTGACAAAGTTTCAAAGCACAACAATGCTCACAATAAAAAAATATATATATTTAAAATGCCTAAATAGTGCAAAGTGTGTCAATCTATTACCCAAGTCTCCCTAAACAGCAGTCTAGTTGCTTGACTAGACACCACGGCAATGTCAGATGCAGCACTAATTGAAAAGTTAATTATCTTTTTTAAGCCATCAGCTGTCATTTCGGCAGATCAGATTCTAGCACAGCCTCCTGGGACCAACTTTATTTTCTTCTTAATGGTTCGGGGCCTTCCATTTAGCTGTGTGGGAACATTTGGTCATTGAAAGTACCAGCATTGTTTAATTAAAGTCAAATTAAGAGAACTGTATTCAGAATGACATTTCTGTATAAATGATTGTCTAAAAAACTGGGTGCAACTAAGATAATCAAACTTTTCATTATCCTTCCCATCTCTCGAGGTACATCTGTTGTTTCGCTGACGCCTCTCTGCATCTTGTTGACGGCTCCCGAAACATAAATGAGAGGAAATCACCCAAAATGCTCTGCATATCTCTTCAATGAATTTGTTTTTTTGCAAATACCTTTTCCAAAACATGAAGTGAAATGGGTTGTGAGAACTTGTTTATCTAATTTCCTTGTCAAAAATGTAGCCCTCCATTGTATCACTCACTACAAATGAGGTTTAAGTCTAGAGAAGATAACTGTCACTAAAGTGTTTAAATCAGTGGCTATTTGAAATTCCAGAGGATTTAGGTTTGCAATCCATTTAAGTAAGTAAGGATTAAGCCATCACGATTACAAGGGTATAACAAAATGCATTCTGCCAAAGTTTGAGAGTGGTTTGGACCCAAAACTGCATTATTGAAATATCATTACAGTGCATTGTGTACAACATAAACTCACAGACTATTTCCTCCTGTTCTTATGGTTCACATCATGACTTTAGAAAGACCTTGCATTGAAAAGTTGCATATTCCATCCCAAATGTTGTCTTGAGACAAATGTTTTTGTGTACCACCTGGCTTTTCGTAGTCACATTCCTTCTGAGGGTCAGCATCAGTGTAATTGATTTTGCTTCTTCATATTCCATTTGTTATTAGGGCCACATCGCTCTCCATGGGAACGCCTAATTGGTCTTCCCAGGTGGCCACTTGGAGAAACAGACAGAGTCAGTCTAGCAGTCACTCGGTGTCCAGTGGGACAGCAGCTGATAAAAAATGTACTTGCAACTATAGGATTCTGCCAGTGTTGCGCTCATATTACAGTATCTCGCTCAAATGAGTTGTGTTTTTTGTTTGTTTTGAGATCTGCATTCGTGTCAACCAATGTTCCCTCAAATTTTTTCGGCACTGAGTACATTTCTTCTGTGCAACTTCCAGCGCAGGGGGATGTACCCACTTTAAATTACAGTTTCACCAGTGACCAAGTAGGCTACTGTGGCTATTTGATCATAATGTAGGCCTACCAAAGTGGCCTAACATCAAAACAATGGGGAAAATGCATCCCATAATAACATGGAATCAGCTGTTCTATCATTCAGCCTACAGTAGCAGCCAATGTGTGGTCTTCAATGTAGCCCTACATTCCATGAGACTTTTGAAAAGAACATGCGGAGCTTGACATTAAAATGTTTATCCACTTGTTCTTCAGACAAGGAGGTGACTGAAAATGTTGTTGTGTTGTTTGATGCAAGGAACCACTTTACGAAACAAAATGCATTATTATTCCCATACCATTACGACAGAGAATCAGACAAATTATGTTAGCTACCCTCTGCCTATTGGCTACTTAGTTTATTCAAGCATTTTTCAAAATGATGATGTAAAATCTCTTTACCTGACTCACATTTCAAAGTTTTGTGCTCTTGTAGGAAGCAATCACTCCCCTATTGCTGACTACAAATGATCTATATGTGGGATAATAACTCCCTAACTAGAAAAGGATATGAACAAAATAATATAGGCCTACTGCAGCTCTGATTGGTTATGCAGCACTGGTCTGTGTAGAGTGTGGGCTAAGTCGGGCTGAGTTGTGCAATAGAATCCTACTCCAATGTGTTCTGCCTACAACAAAATTACATAGTTTTGCATTCGGAGTCTTGCATAGTTCATTTTGTTTCGGTATGTTGCATTTAAAGTGGATAATATTGCGTTGATTCAATCACTATTGCCACAGCAAAGGGAAACATTAATAGTGTTAACTAACAGTGAAAACTAGAAAGTTCAGTGATGTTCAATCTCGTGCTTCTCTCAGTAGACTTGTATTTCTTCTGCTTTCTTCTACAAGGCAGTCCCAGTTTAAAGGGAACGTTGGTGTCAACCATGTTCAATGTCCTCGTAAGGGGATCTTTTTTTGTCGAATAACTTAGTTTGTATGTACACACTACACTAGTGTGCAATTTGAACAGATTGATGCTTGCGATCATGCCTTACTTTATAAGGTAGATGGGTGACGACGATATGTGTACATTTATAATTTGCTATGTGTAGGCCTATAGAACACAGTGACATTTTCAGAAGGTCAGAGAGAGTAGCTTGCAAAATGTTTTCTAATATAACAGCATTAAACTCTGTAACTGTTTTAAAATCTCCATTGGCCTCATGGTGAAATCCCTGACAGATTTCCTTCCTCTCCGGCAACTGAGTTAGGAAGGACACCTGTTACTTTGTAGTGACTGGGTGTATTGATACACCATCCAAAGTGTAATTAATAACTTCACAATGCTCAAAGGGATATTCAGATATTTTAGTAATTAAGTGCTCTTTGCGAGGCATTGAAAAACCTCCCTGGTCTTCACTACTCAACTGGGGAACCTTACAGATAATTGTATGTGTGGGATATAAAATAATGTTCACCACTATCCTTGAACACGGAATGAATCCATGCAACATACTTTGGGATTTGTTAAGCACATATTTACTCCTGAACTTATTTAGGCATGCCAAAACAAAGGGTTTGAATACTCATTGACTCAAGACATTTCTGCTTTACATTTTTTATTAATTATAAAAAAAATTCTACAAACAAAATTCCTCTTTGACATTATTGCGTATTGTCTGTAGATCAGTGACACAACATCTCAATTTAATGTTTGAAATTCAGGCTGTAACACAACAAAATGTGGAAAAAGCAAAGGTGTGTGAATACTTTCTGAACACACTGTTGGCTCGTATTACTTAGCCAACTAGAAGGATGAAGTAAGAAGTTAACGTTAAATGGGGCCTTCCTCAGCTGGAGCAAAAAATTGGATACGAAGTTCTCATAATGACTTTGCTTTACAGTAGGCTACTGAGACAGACAGTGATGTGGCGCTCAGTGGTGAGGCTGAGGCAGGCTGCAATCACTGAGGTATAATAAGAACTGGAGACTGCATCCAAGATGTCCAATTGTTGTTTTCAAGGCAATCTACTCACGTTCTCATATGCCGATTCATGGACCATGTATATGTGGGTTGACCAACATCACATTAGCCCTAGCATCACATAATCTAAAAACCTGACAGACATTGGATGAATATAAAATGTGAATATCTTCGACTGTGAGTTATGAAGAACAAAAATAGGCCTCAGCGACTATTATTTGAACATTTCAATTGATGTTTTGTGCACGGAGGTGATGACTAAAGTGTCTTATTAGGAATTTTCTAATCTGACTTCTCTATGTGTCCGTCTATGGAAATTGTTTTTCTGGGCCGGACGTCAGTTAAACTGCAGTACTGAAGCAAAACTATAGGAGCATTTGAAACCGTGCTTCTAGACCGGAAACCTGGCTCCTTGGCTGCAATACATGCAGGAGAAGCAGAGGAGACAGAGAGAGAAGAAGCAAGCAGAGATAGAGGTTAGTACAGTGGTTCTGAATTGAACAAATACTTTCAACTTTCCCATACTTTGTTGTGGCAGTAATTCTTTTCAGAACGCCCTCAATTTACCTGAAGTACCTCAACACAATTGTTCCAGTACTTTGCTAGACCACAAAGAATTCAAGGTACAAAGACAAGTGAACTGAGAAACAGAGCCCAAAACGTTTCTGTTTATTCCTCACATGCCATTCTGTGTAAAATAGCATGGGTTTATTCCATGAAATCACATCAAACAACACAAAATGAGAAGAGATTGTGAGATTTGTACTTTAGGGTTAGTACAGTGGTTCCCAAACTCGCGTTTGGGGCCCCACGTGGGGCGCCTAAGAAAATCTGTTCTAATCTTATCAAACAAGTCAGGAACAAAAAATTAAGAAGATATGTTTCAATATGCTATCTTCCCCGTAGGCCTACTTTGAAATGCAATCAAACAATACAGTTCGAAAAAATGTCATACGATTTCATTTAAATGTGTGGTTGTTCATCCTATCTCGATCGCCCACTGGAGTTTATACAGTAGTTAACCCATTACCCACCTTCTTTTTTTACCACTACATCACTGATATTAATACTGAATCATAAGTAATATTTGAATACATCATGTGAATGTGATAATGCGATCATCTGTGTGCTCCGTTGATGTCTGTTTGTGCGGAGTTTGATTAGAATCCACACTCCCCCTTTTCCAGACCTGACTAAAACTCAATCCCTGGTTACAGTCTCATTTGCCACGATTACATGCAACTTCCCTCAAATTCAATGTTGCCCAGGTAGCTACTGTCTGTCTGTCTGTCTGTCTGTCTGTCTGTCTGTCTGTCTGTCTGTCTGTCTGGTGCATCGTGGAACATTGTTCTCTGAGCTCTTTATCTGCTTCCTGTCACAATTGTCACAAAAATGTCCTTGGTAGCAAACTTACAATTTAAACTTACACAATCAATTCTCACTCCTCAAATATATCATTACCTCTGCAAACAAAGCAGAGGCTTGGTATCCCATTAGACCTATCAGTCATGATCAAGCTACATAACTGGGTTTTTTTCAAGTCTGGGTTAGGCTCTGTTCATATAATCTCACAGTTTATTGATTTTAACCTTTATTTAAATAGGCAAGTCAGTTAATAACAAATTCTTATTTACAATGACAGCCTAGGAACAGTGGGTTAACTGCCTTGTTCAGGGGTAGAATGACAGATTTTTACCTTGTCAGCTCGGGGATTCGATCTAGCAGCATTTCAGTTACCTGTCCAAAGCTTTAACCACTAGGCTACCTGCCACCCCAATGGTATGTCAAATTTGACAGTAGATAGATTAATACTAATACTATCCAAATGTCAAAATGAACTCTGAAAATGACACCCCACCGCTTACAGGACCTATGGTATGACTCAACATATGAATTGAACAAATACTTTCAACTTTCCCATACTTTGTTGTGGCAGTAATTATTTTCAGAACGCCCTCAATTTACCTGAAGTACCTCAACACAATTGTTCCAGTACTTTGCTAGACCACAAAGAATTCAAGGTACAAAGACAAGTGAACTGAGAAACAGAGCCCAAAACGTTTCTGTTTATTCCTCGCATGCCATTCTGTGTAAAATAGCATGGGTTTATTCCATGAAATCACATCAAACAACACAAAATGAGAAGAAATAGTGAGATTTGTACTTTAGGAAGTTGTTTTAGCAAATATATTTTTTTTACATGAGATAGAGGTCTCAACAGTAACATGGGCTTGTGAAAGGTTTTCAGTACTATCTTTCTTCCCGACAAGAAATATTGATTTGAAAATGAATGTACACATGTTTGGAGGATACAAGAAGAGCACATTTTATTAAAATGCATCAGAGTTTAAAATTACAATATCTGAATACAGAAATCACTGTGGGTCTCCATTGCCCAGCTTTAGCATCTCAGGGTTAAACAGTATTATCTGTTGTGATTAAGGACTGTGTAAAGGATACCTGATCTACCACTGAGACAGCCATGGGTGTCAATAGGGCTAATTAGCTCATTACACTGCTATTTAACTGTGCCATAATCATTCCATGTCATCACTTAAGCCTTGGTAGAGCATTGGGGCTCTGAGGGCTGAATACCCCGCAACCTCTGAAATGATCTGAAATATATGGAATACTTAAGTTTGAGTGACTGATTAACAAGTTTGTTTGAATAGCTTTTATGGACTTCTGTTTTTTCTTTCAGTGTCCCTTCCAGCAACACACCCTCACAAAGAAAATCACCCCCAAAAAGCCAGATGCGATGCTCATGGCTTTCTCTGTGAATCTGTGGATTTTAAGGGCCACTTCTGTACTCCGAATTCTCCTCTCTATGGACTGATAGCACACGTTTGGGCAAAACATTGGACAGAAAAGTTTCAGTGCAGTCACATTGATGTATTTATCAAACCTTTTACACCCCTCTCTTTTTGTCAACCTGCCACTTGCATAATTCCGTTGATTTAATTCAACATGTGATCTTCTCATATCCCACATATTCCATAGGACAGTCGTGCCTTCACTGACAGTCTCTAGTTGAGGAGAAGGGGGATGACTTCAGGGCCTGAGCGCTGGCATGGTGTTGACCGTGCCTCTGTTCTCTGTGAAAGGAATGTGTTTGGTGTGGCATCAGCTCACTGCTGGCATCTAGGAGATGGGCTGCCAGTCCCCCATCCATCAAATGCCACCTTCACACACACACACACACACACACACACACACACACACACACACACACACACACACACACACACACACACACACAAACACACAGAAACTGACCGTCACACTCAGCTCTCACCCCGTGCAGGGTAGTGATAGCAAGAGGAGGACGACTGAGGCTCCTTATCGACGCCAATCCAGATGAACCTAAAGACACGCTCCCCAATATCCCAAACTCACTCGCACTGTATTTGGCCACCATTAGCCATCTTTTAGCTTCAG
Organism: Oncorhynchus clarkii lewisi; assembly: GCF_045791955.1. NCBI lineage: Eukaryota > Metazoa > Chordata > Actinopteri > Salmoniformes > Salmonidae > Oncorhynchus > Oncorhynchus clarkii. The sequence continues at coordinate 30,098,814 of NC_092149.1, read as the reverse complement.
CAGTTCTAAGGCAAGGGGGGCCCCACTGCCAAGGTGCTCTCGTGATTTGCTGCTTCTCCCTGGGCTACGGGGCCTGTGGGCTTACTGGCCCATGGAGACTTAAGCACCAGCCTCCCAGGGGGCTCTCGGCCAACTGAAGCGCTTGGCATGGGCTGAACCACCCCATGGATCCTTCCCAGAGCAGTGGATGACTATAATACTATCCTTACACCGAGGGCCATGTCAGTCATGTGTCATTTGAAAGGATGAAGGGAATGTGTGGAGCTGGCCTGCTGGAGAGAGGGAGTTCACCTGCCTTCACATCACATCCCTCTCTCATAGGGTTCCAGTCAATGATGGCTTAAAATGGACCCATACTTAACTCTAGAATAATTGCCATTTTGGTATTGAAGTGCATAATGTACCCATGTCATTAGTGAGGCCTGGTTCAGATTATAGTGCAACTGGCTTAGTTGACAGTTAAAGTCACATTACCAAGTACAATGAAAAGCACCTGTTATTTCTAAATCTAAATGCACTCACTGAATCAAAGGTAGTTATCAGCATTGAGTTTTCTTCGTTGTCTGCCTATTGCAGTAGCAACGGCTTTCTCCTTTGTGAGACTTAATATTCTTATAGATAATTACTTGGAGACATATATCATTTCATAAGAACTGTCACAAGTAACAAAATAATTCAACCGAGACTGCACCACTTCAACACGAATATATCCAAGGAGTTACAAACACATTGAGGGATTACTGTCATTTTTTATTTAGGCATGTTGTTATTTTAATTCTCTCCGACTGCTTTGCCTTGATGGTTTTGATTAATATCTCTAGGAAGTGTTTGTGAGTAAGACGTATACCGCGATTCATCTGCAAAATAATCCAATCATTACCAGCTAATGACAGGGGGGTGAAAAATGACGCGTCTACACCGGTATTCCCCAGCATGTGCGATGGCCCAATAGACATGGTGGATGTGGGCCCCACCTGTCACAGCATTGCAGTAATTGCATTGTGGGTCCTCTCGCTCTCTCCTCTTGTCACTGTCTCCCTCCATCCTCTGCAGTTCAGCTGCACAGACAATACTGGTCTTAATGAAGTCGTCTGACGAGGTGGCAATTACAGACTTCTGTCGCCGTCACCGGGGGCAACCAGGAGCAGGGGAGGGGCGTGCTGATGCCCTGAGGCCCTCCACACCCCCTGTTTGGGTTTAATAGGAGGGAGGAGGGAGGCTAAGCTGCTGTCAGAAGCAACTTGGAGCATAGAGGGATGAAGGGTTACTGTATGGGTAAACCAGAACAGGATAGTGTTCATGTGGAGATGGTGGGACTGAAGGACTCAGCAGGACCCAGTGCAATGATGTAACAATACGATCAGCTTGATACTGCAGTGTAAAACCTTCATCTTTGCATGTTGACTTAACGCGTATGTGATATACAGTGCTTTGAAAATGGATTAAAATTGTTGTTTTTTCTCTGACCCAGCTGAACACAATACCCCACAATCACTTTTTGTGAATGTATTGAAGATGAAATACAGAAATATCTTCTTGATGCACTACCGTTCAAAAGTTTGGGGTCACTTAGAAATGTCCTTGTTTTTGAAAGAAAAGCACATTTTTTATCCATTAAAATAATATCAAATTGATCAGAAATACAGTGTAGACATTGTTAATGTTGTAAATTACTATTGTAGCTGGAAATGGCAGATTTTTTATGGAATATCTACATAGGCGTACAGAGGCCCATTATCAGCAACCATCACTCCTGTGTTCCAATGTCACATTGTGATAGCTAATCGAAGTTTATCATTTTAAAAGGCTAATTGATCATTAGAAACCCCTTTTGAAATTTTGTTAGCACAGCTGAAAACTGTTGTCCTGATTAAAGAAGCAACAGAACTCCTTCTTAAGACTACTTGAGTATCTGGAGTATCAGAATTTGTGGGTTCGATTACAGGCTCAAAATGTCCAGAAACAAAGACCTTTCTTCTGAACCAGTGGATGATTTTGCTTGTGCTTAGCACAATTCAATTTCTTTTTTATCCTGAAAAACTTCACAGTCCTTAATGATTACAAGCATATCCATAACATGATGCAGCCACCACTATGCTTGGGAATATGTAGAGTGGTATTCAGTAATGTGTTTTATTGGATTTGTGTTCGGGACAAAAAGTAATACTGCTTTTCCACATTTCTTGCAGTATTACTTTAGTACCTTGTTGCAAACAGGATGCATGTTTTGGAATATTAGTATTTTGTATAGGCTACCTTCTTTTCGCTCTTTCAATTAAGTTAGCATTGTGGAGTAACTACAATATTGTTGATCCATCCTCAGTTTTCTCTTATCACGGCCCTTCAACTCTGTAACTGTTTTAAAATCACCATTAGCCTCATGGTGAAATCCCTAAGCGGTTTCATCCTCTCCGGCAACTGAGTTAGGAAGGACGCCTGTATCTTTGTAGTGACTGGGAGTATTGATAGACCATCCAAAGTGTAATTAATAACTTCACCATGCTCAAAGGGATATTCAATGTCTGCCTTTTGTATTTTTTGAGGTAGTCATTCAAAACAATTAGGGTAAACATTATTATTGCATACAAGTGAGTCCATGGAACTTATTATGTGGCTTATAAAGCAATGTTTTACTCCTGAACTTATTTAGGCTTGCCATAACAAAGGGGTTGAATAATCATTGACTCTAGACATTTCAGTTTTTGTTGTGTGTAGGCCAGTGACCCAAAAATCCAAATTGAATACGTTTTAAATTCAGGCTGTAACACAACAAAATTAGGGAAAAAGTCAAGGGGTGTAAATACTTTCTGAAGGCACTGTAAATACTGTGTTATGGATCATTTAATACTACTTTGGCATTTCATGTTTCATGTTCTGTATGATTGTAGAGTACAACAGTCTGGCATAACGTATAATAAGGCAAAGTATGGAAGCAAAGAAATGACCTGCCACATAGTATTTATATCGCACAAGCCTTACGTCAACATGCAGCGACATTTAAAGGTTTTACACAGGAGTTTTACACTGCTGACAGTTGCATCATTGCAATGGGCAAAGTATGGAAGCAAAGATAAAGCAAAGAAAGTATGGAAAGTAAGAATTGATTAACACGGATACCTTTTATTCTCTCAATTATTTATCTTCTAGGACAAATGTTAATTGAATCAGGCCTTAAATGCTAGGCTGAAGTGTTTTGATGACTTTAATGAAGCTGACACTTGCGACACGTTCACTCACCCCCCCCCCCCCCCATCACACCATCCCACCCCTGATTGGCTTCAGGTGTGCCCTGATGCTTGCAGACGTTGCCATGGTTACATCATGCATTCCACTCCTATATTATTATGTGGAATAACTTGACGTGGCTCCTCAACATAACCAAATAGTGTAAATATATCTCTCCTCACAGACTTCTTACTCTTCTCTCTCAAACAATTTGAGCGATGTGATACAATCCATGTCATCTGGAGTGTAGGCTACTTTATATTTAGTCAGATGTGACTTCACTTAATTGACGCTCTTACTGTCTCACATATTGACAAAATAAAAACAATGACATGTATGAAAGTAACTCTTGGTAATTGCATGAGTAAACTATTGGAAGACTTATTGGCGACCTCATTACTTTGAATAGCGAGTCACCCAATAACGTACGAGGGCATATTACTTCATGCCCTGGCAGAAGTCAAGGTCCTCATTTTGTTCTGAGATAGGATAGGAAGACTATTGTTCAGAAAAAATCCAATGCCCTGGATATCTTGAGTTTAGCTGGCCCTTTAGTAATGAGTTCATTGTTAAACGACTTCAACAACCATATCCTGAGTTGCAGGAGCAGAGAAAGTTCAAATTGTAACTCAATGTGCTCCCCTGTTACTTTTTGGAACTCTGTTAATTTGCAGAGATACTTCTGGCATTCTCAATACACTGTATGCTACTGTACAACTAATGCACTGTACTGTACTGCTACTGTACTGCTACTACTACTGTACTGTAAATCTTTATTTTTTACAGTAAGTAACACAGTCCAGTATGTGTTGGTAATTGGGAGTCAGTTGAATTGAGTGATGACTCATTTCCCCTCAATAGCAAGGGAAATTAGGTCACATGGTCAAGCAAAACTCCTGGCCATAGGCTTAAAGTACCCTACCCTCAATGACTCACTCACACTCTCAATGACTCACTCACACTCTCAATGACTCACTCACACTCTCAATGACTCACTCACACTCGCAATGACTCATTCACAATATCAATGACTCACTCACACTCTCAATGACTCACTTACAATCTCAGTAACTCACTCACAAAATATGACTCACTCACACACTCAGTGACTCACTCACACACTCATTGACTCACTCACACTCAATGGCTCACACACTCTCAAGGACTCACTCACACTCTCAATGACTCACTCACCCTTTCAATGACTCACTCACACTCAATGACTCACACACTCTCAATGACTCACTCAGACTCTCAATGACTCACTCACACTCAATGACTCATTCACTCTCAATGACTCCAAACAAATCAAAATCATGACAGAGAGAAAATCTCCTTTGGTGTTCATCAGTCATTGATTGTCAGCATCCTTTGGGCCCACCCAACATATGTTTGACAAAATTAATGTAATTTGCCAGTCGCAAGGTTTCTTGTTTACAATATGAACATGGCTTGTTCCATCAACCTTTATCCATCGTTAGTTCTACCAAATCTGAAAAACTTCAGATACAGTAGGCTACATCCCAAGCATTTAATTCACAAATAGACACATTATCAACACACAAGCTCTCAAGCTCAGCGAGGAGCGTATTACTGGAATAGGTAGGACTACCATTAATAATGCCTAGCCAGGGGATGTGGCAACACTACTCCTCTCATGGCCGCTTCCTTATCAACGATTCAGTCGTGTGAGTTTGGATCTGTCTAATTACATTAGTTTAATTAAGCACGGCTAATAGACTCTCCTGGAAGATATGATGTCTTGCTGTGACTGGAGCGCCGTGCTGAGATGCATGTCAAACACACAGACAGGGGCATTGTGGGGACTCCAAATGTTTTGTATTGGCAGACATGTCAGACCAGGCAGCTCGGAGTGAAGGGCTGCAGGTTAGATAAAGTTCAACTACTAGGAGAGTTAATCAACGGAACTTACTGTCATTGTCTATGGCATGTTTCAGCATACTGTAAACTCAGCTTGTAGCCTACCAATAACTGAGCAAGTGAGTATTGACATGTAAATGGGATTGCAACAACTGAAAGATCATTGTTTTGTCTTGTTTTTCACTTACAGGAAGCATAAAGGTGACAGTAAGTATGGATTTAGCCTCGGAAGCCCAGGCTTCAACTAGAAGAGGTTTGGAAGGATGGTCTCACATGACTAATTTGGATGACATGGGAATGAAATGCACTGTTGAATGTTCTGTTATTACAACACCTCTCTGACTGAGTGTGTAGCCATACACTTGGGGCGGTAGTTAGCCAACGGCTACAGAGTTGGACCTGTGGCCAAAAGGTGGCAGGTATGAAACCCAGGCCAGGCGCTGGAAAAAACGGTCGGAATTGGCAACTGGCAACTGAAGGGCTGCTGGGTTCACATCCTCAAGACATTCCCCTATCGTTGATCCCTTGGGCAAGGCCCTTAACCCCACAACATGCTCTGCACTGCAGCTTGACGCTGTGCTCATCTCACCTGTATACGTGATGTCTAGGGGGGGGGGGGGGGGGGGGGGGGGGGGAACAGAGCGGAAGACACATTTATGTTGTTCGCTGTAACTAATGGACAATAAATTGTATTTGATACACTTTACTGACATTTAGCAGCCATTAACAACCAGTGGGTAAACAGACGTGATAAATACTTTTACTGAGAACCTAGGACTGCGAACCTGACTGACTGACACACCATTAGTGCAGTAGGCATATTAGGCATGTGCAGTTTGGATAGGGCCTCTGTGGGTCAGCTTACTGTTCTGCTTGGTTCTCCTCTTCAGAGTCCTCCCTGACGGAGCACAGCAGCATCTTGAGGGAGCAGATGAATGAGGATGAATAGCGTTTCATCTGGGCTGTGAGCATGTTTAACACAGCAGAACACATCCAGTTAGACATTATGGTCCCATTGCCACATACAGAATTGGGGAAAGGTAGAGGATACAAAGGAGGGAGGGTAGGGGGGGATTGAGTTCACATTCCCTCTTTGATTTGTAAGGGGTGAAAATAGAGTACGCCCTGTGAAATAGTGAAGTTATCAGTAAACAACATGAAATGCTGGAAAACACAAGTAGATGACAAGTGCTAGTTTGGATTCCTCAGGAATTCATGTTAAGCATAAAAGGTGATGAGAAGTTAATTATGAAAGAGAGTAACTCAAGCGAGCAGTAAACAGTAACCGCAAAATCAAAACAATAAAACACATTCCAGATTTAGACGAGACGTCTGACTCGTGGCTCAAGGCATATTTTTTAGACAAATTACATTCAGTAGAAAATAGTCTGTAATTAAAATAGACCCACTTGGTGGAAATGCAATGATGTCTTGCTATTAAGTTGGTTGGAAACATTAATTCTGGAGTGTTGAACCCTTGTAATCTTAAAAGTACTGTTTACTGTCTTCAGAAAAACACAGACAATTAAAATGTTTCATGGACCCAGCCCATGGTGTTGCTTGATCATGATTTGTGTTAACTTCACTTCTCACATCTCTGTTATTTTTAACCATATTCCTAGCAAGAGAGGTCTCCATGTTACTATAGCTCAGTGCAGAATAGTTGATGATATGCATTATCATTGCTATTTGGAATATACGTAATACTTCTCCAATACGCACAACTATCAAAGTGTAATGTCTCTATAGAGATAGTTATTATACAGTTATTACAGTTTCAAACATATTACCATTACATTTAGCAGTTTTGTAAAGTTAATGTGTGGTTTTTGGTCAATGAGATGAAAAGCAAAATAATTGTATAAAATGTCCCCAAACTGATCAGTGAGAAATCAGCATTATGGGGAGAAAAGGTCATCACTTTTCTGCTTCCGTCCTCTGAGTTCTGTCATCTGTCTGATGCCAACGTCATAGTAGTCCCCCTTGTGGCCAAAGTGGGAAAAACATATCAGTGCTTCAGCAACTAATAAAGTTGAGGATAGCCTACATTTGAGTAAATACTTACATTGTTTGTTATCCATATCTTTAAATTCTACTGAGGCAAATTACAAACTTAAACATAAAATAACAGTAAAAAACGTAAACTCCGAATCCCTTTAACTGTAACTTTGGAACCCACTTCATTCTCCCATGAGAGTGCAGTAAATGTGCGTGCAATCGTGAATCATATGGAGAAACTGATGTTTTAAATGTAGGTTTCAGATATAACTCATCATGAAACCAAAATGGCTTTTGTGGATTTCCAAACCCACAACAAAAACACCTTTCTGAGAAGTATTTCTTCCTGTGCCTTACAATAAACCTGCATCCATATATATCCTGCAACCAGTTGAAATAGTTAACATTACACTCAATCTTAATTGTTACAAAGTAGTAGGCCTACCAGTGAAGTAATTGTTATGATACAACTCCTTGACTTCTGTGATTTTAGTTTAGTTCTTTATGTTGAGCTGCAGCCACTGGTAGCTCTGTGTGCACGTTAAAATAATAAATCAAAGATCAAATTGTCAATCACTTAGTCCAGACAATGTATTCTACACTCACGCATGCACGCACGCACGCACGCACACACACACACACACACACACACACACACACACACACACACACACACACACACACACACACACACACAAGAGAGAGAGAGAGAGAGAGAGAACATTCTGTAACTATCATATAGGACTATATTGGCCTATCATATAGGATTAAAAAACAGTCCTCATTACATCATCCTAGAAGTACCTTTAGCCTTATTACAAAAATGTATTAGATAACAGATTCTGAGGAAAAGGCAATTATACAATTAAATGACCACGTCTTCTTGCCCATAGGCTACATAGTTTGGTCATGTTATACAACCACTCTGTTCCTTTGAATGTTTACAAATGCATTCCCTTTGCAGTGCATGGCCATCATTGACTAGTCTTTCGATCACTCATTTTTAACTCACATTATGAAACATACCAAAGTTACCTACATTTATTTACCTATACTTTACAAAGTATTACGCACGTTTTCACATTGGCAAAATGTTTTCAACACACTGCATTTATATTTTCAACCCACCCCTTACTATATTTATACATGTGAAACTATAGGATTTAGCTAAACTCATTTAAATTGATTTACTATAAATTTGAGAAAACCTCTCATATAAACTGCAATGAACTTTTAGCAAATTAAATACACGTAAATTTTCTTTTTTTCTCAACACTTATCCCTCCAACCGCATTTTGTTAAATTGTTAACACATTTTCAAACAGGCATAATCCAATAACCTAATAGAGTAAAATTAGATAGAAAATCTAATTCAGTATTTTATTAGCTTTGGACTAATAAAGCCTTATAGGTGGCACTCTATCGACCACAAGACGATTTTCAATTCGATTGTGCCATACAGCAGCCATCAATGCGCAATTTTCGGCTACTGTATTAGCTATAGCTGAAGCAACAGCTTGTTATCTTAAGTGATTTAAATGGTAGGTATAGAATGCCAAAGGCATTTTTCTTACATAGAAAGTAGGCTATATTATTTATATGTTATTATTGTTATTTTTTACATTTTATTCGTTGTAAATGTAATTACTGTTATTTTTAAATGTATGTGTGTGTGTGTGTGTGTGTGTGTTATCTTTGCAATGCAAAAGCCTTTCAACAAGTTTGTCTCGTATAGCAGTTTTTATGATCTTTTCAACAGACATTGATGGAAATGAAACAATGAAGTGGTTATTTTATCGCGTGTATGGTTAACCATGGATGAAATGTTAGGCTATGATAACCGGTGCTGTAATTGATTTGATACTTGATGTTGTGCTCTGAGACCAGGTTGGATACCAACACTACAAACCACTGCCTAGGAAGCCTCTATAGTTTTATATTATCCGGCAGGACCAATTTGAGAGTTTGGACAATATAATGATCCGTTTGCCGTGCACCATTGTTAAAAAAAATAGGCTATGTGCACCCTCAAACAAATGTATCTTATGAACATGCAATGTTTTATATTATCAGTCGTTTTTCTTGAAACCCAAACATGTGGCGTATAGATATGAAAATGAATGAGTGTGAACGCTCTCCTGGCAGTCGGCTCCTATCTGCTACCCCCGCGTCGAGCTCCCTGGAGACCCTGGAGAGCTCACCAGGAGAAGAGCGTTGTAAAAAACAAAGTGGGGCACGAGACAAGCTGCGCCACAGCTGGCAAATCATCGATTTGAGCATCAGAAACGGGGAGGGGCGGTTCGTTTACCTGCCACCCTTTCAAAGAAACCCTCCTCTCATGCCGAGACTCAAATCTAGCACACTCGCGCAGCACACGTTGCTCGCATTTGCGCTCAATCCTGGCTCTCCGAAGTTCAGCTTTGCGCAGTCTTTGCGAGTGCAGTTTTGACAGCTCGTGTGTCCCTCTCAACCGTAGGAATTTCCTGAGCAGTTTTGGATCCGTCAAGGTGGAGCAGACTCTTATTAGAATTCTGAACTTTTGATGGAAAACAAGAGGCTTCACGGTAACTGCTAACTTTGAAGGTATTGTGACATTTTCTCCTGAATTCATTTTTTCTCTCTTTCAATTCAACAGAACCTGCTTATTTTTGCTATTTGCTATTTTGTAGGCTACCGACAGACTGGAATGTCCACCTATTTTAAAAATGTAACGTTAGGTGTGATCCTTGAATGAACGGAAGTAGACTTTGACAGTAAGCATTTAAGTCAGTTGACCAACAGTTTTCAGGCCCTTCTCGATAACCGACTAAAGGCCAAAATGCATCTGAATACAGGCACATTTATGTCTTCTATTTAGAGAAGACAATCTCTACGTTCTGAGTGCATGATTTATGATAGGCTATAGATGTAATACTAGAATAGGCTATAATAAGTAAATGACTATACTTTTGTGTCGCGTTTAGTTAAGTTGTAAATAATAACTCGGCATATTCCAGACTTAATAGGCACCCATGAATGAGGTTAAACCGATTCATGTATATTGCGCATCTTGAGGGAACGCACCAACTCTGTGCTTCCTTATCTTTTCAGTTCCGTGATGTAGCCTATAGGCTACCTGCAGACTTGGCTAGAAAAATGCATTACATGACCAGTATTTGTTTTGAGTGATGTCTTGGAATAACCACAATAGAAAAAACATTAGTCACCTTTATTGTTATACAACTGTATATAGGCATAGATAACAGTGTCTTTGACAAAAGTAAATTTTTTGTCGCGCCAATTGTTTGACATGCTGTTAGATTAATTATATACATTCTGAACTTGACAGTATGCATCGCGTGTTAATAACAAGTAGGCTAAGTAGTCTATTACCCTGTACCAACAGGCCATGATTGCCCCCCTTTTTTTTGCCAATGGGTGTTTTATGAAGTCAAGTGCTAATCGTTCAAACTTGAGTCTATGCTTATTTTAAGACAGAACTCACACATTCCAATTAATCCATATAGTTTAAGATAGTTATCCAGATAACTTTAGATTTTCCAGGATTCAAACAATAGGTGAGCTTTAGTAGTCAGAGAACATAGTTATTATACCGTACTACTTATATATCTAACGCTGCACTTTATTAAGAATGGCTTTATAATAGCTTCATAATCAAATGCCTTGTAGTCTAATGGAACTCAAATAATAAATTAAGAAATCAAGTGGATTGCGAACATATTGAATATCCCCTTTTGCAATGGTTGAGTTGACAACATGTATTGCAGCTGATAGTGAGCATATTGGGTAAAAGTAGTAATGATGGCCTTGAGTTTTTGTCTAATTGAGGTTTTTGTAATTGTGCTGATCAGGTGTTTTCCTTAAGATCCAGATGAGTGTGTGTGTAAGGGCAGTTATGGGAAGTTGTAGTGTGTCATTGTGAGATTGTGTGGGCATAGTTGTGTTGTGGTTTTGTTCAGGTTCGACAGTCTCTTTCATATATCTCAGTACGGCTTGGATTCTTGACAAGCCATAATCACTAGCATTGCTGCTGACAAAGATGAATCTGATCTGATTCACTGATCACCAATAGGTAATCAAGCTGTCTATTGTCTCAGCCCTGAAAAATGTTATTGTGTCTTTATATCAGCTAATATTAGTAAAATAATGCTAATTGGAAACCATGTATTTATTAAAACAATTATTCCACAGGTACATCAAGTAAAATCAGCATGATATGGGGAATTGCATTTACCATAGTTACATTTTAAGTAATCTTATAGTTAGGTTTTAAGTATTCTTTTAAAGGAGAAAATGTTTGTATGTCTAATATTTCTAACTAGCCTAATAACCCTATGCAATATGTTATAGAAGAAGTTGATTAGACTAAACTAGAGCGTAAACATTTTGCTTTCCACTGCTGACTGTGTTATAGTCCTGTACGCTGAGAGTGTGATAGTCCTGTATGCTAGGACTCTGATAGTCCTGTATGCTGAGAGTGTGATAGTCCTGTATGCTGAGAGTCTGACAGTCCTGTACGCTGCTGAGAGTCTGATAGTCCTGTATGCTGAGAGTGTGATAGTCCTGTATGCTGAGAGTGTGATAGTCCTGTATTCTGAGAGTGTGATAGTCCTGTACTCTGAGAGTCTGATAGTCCTGTATGCTGGGAGTGTGATAGTCCTGTATGCTGAGCGTGTGATAGTCCTGTATGCTGAGAGTGTGATAGTCCTGTATGCTGAGAGTGTGATAGTCCTGTATGCTGAGAGTGTGATAGTCCTGTATGCTGAGAGTTTGATAGTCCTGTATGCTGAGAGTGTGATAGTCCTGTATGCTGAGAGTGTGATAGTCCTGTATGCTGAGAGTGTGATAGTCCTGTATGCTGAGAGTCTGATAGTCCTGTACTCTGAGAGTGTGATATTCCTGTATGCTGAGAGTGTGATAGTCCTGTATGCTGAGAGTGTGATAGTCCTGTATTCTGAGAGTGTGATAGTCCTGTACTCTGAGAGTCTGATAGTCCTGTATGCTGGGAGTGTGATAGTCCTGTATGCTGAGCGTGTGATAGTCCTGTATGCTGAGAGTGTGATAGTCCTGTATGCTGAGAGTGTGATAGTCCTGTATGCTGAGAGTGTGATAGTCCTGTATGCTGAGAGTTTGATAGTCCTGTATGCTGAGAGTGTGATAGTCCTGTATGCTGAGAGTGTGATAGTCCTGTATGCTGAGAGTGTGATAGTCCTGTATGCTGAGAGTCTGATAGTCCTGTACTCTGAGAGTGTGATATTCCTGTATGCTGAGAGTGTGATAGTCCTGTATGCTGAGAGTGTGATAGTCCTGTATTCTGAGAGTGTGATAGTCCTGTACTCTGAGAGTCTGATAGTCCTGTATGCTGGGAGTGTGATAGTCCTGTATGCTGAGCGTGTGATATTCCTGTATGCTGAGAGTGTGATAGTCCTGTATGCTGGGAGTGTGATAGTCCTGTATGCTGAGAGTGTGATAGTCCTGTATGCTGAGAGTCTGACAGTCCTGTACGCTGCTGAGAGTCTGATAGTCCTGTATGCTGAGAGTGTGATAGTCCTGTATGCTGAGAGTGTGATAGTCCTGTATTCTGAGAGTGTGATAGTCCTGTACTCTGAGAGTCTGATAGTCCTGTATGCTGGGAGTGTGATAGTCCTGTATGCTGAGCGTGTGATAGTCCTGTATGCTGAGAGTGTGATAGTCCTGTATGCTGAGAGTGTGATAGTCCTGTATGCTGAGAGTGTGATAGTCCTGTATGCTGAGAGTTTGATAGTCCTGTATGCTGAGAGTGTGATAGTCCTGTATGCTGAGAGTGTGATAGTCCTGTATGCTGAGAGTGTGATAGTCCTGTATGCTGAGAGTCTGATAGTCCTGTACTCTGAGAGTGTGATATTCCTGTATGCTGAGAGTGTGATAGTCCTGTATGCTGAGAGTGTGATAGTCCTGTATTCTGAGAGTGTGATAGTCCTGTACTCTGAGAGTCTGATAGTCCTGTATGCTGGGAGTGTGATAGTCCTGTATGCTGAGCGTGTGATATTCCTGTATGCTGAGAGTGTGATAGTCCTGTATGCTGGGAGTGTGATAGTCCTGTATGCTGAGCGTGTGATAGTCCTGTATGCTGAGAGTGTGATAGTCCTGTATGCTGAGAGTGTGATAGTCCTGTATGCTGAAAGTGTGATAGTCCTGTATGCTGAGCGTTTGATAGTCCTGTATGCTGAGAGTGTGATAGTCCTGTACTCTGAGCGTTTGATAGTCCTGTATGCTGAGAGTGTGATAGTCCTGTACTCTGAGAGTCTGATAGTCCTGTATGCTGGGAGTGTGATAGTCCTGTATGCTGAGCGTGTGATAGTCCTGTATGCTGAGAGTGTGATAGTCCTGTATGCTGAGAGTGTGATAGTCCTGTATGCTGAAAGTGTGATAGTCCTGTATGCTGAGAGTTTGATAGTCCTGTATGCTGAGAGTGTGATAGTCCTGTATGCTGAGAGTGTGATAGTCCTGTATGCTGAGAGTGTGATAGTCCTGTATGCTGAGAGTGTGATAGTCCTGTATGCTGAGAGTGTGATAGTCCTGTATGCTGAGAGTGTGATAGTCCTGTATGCTGAGAGTGTGATAGTCCTGTATGCTGAGAGTGTGATAGTCCTGTATTCTGAGAGTGTGGTAGTCCTGTATTCTGAGAGTGTGATAGTCCTGTACTCTGAGAGTCTGATAGTCCTGTATGCTGGGAGTGTGATAGTCCTGTATGCTGAGCGTGTGATAGTCCTGTATGCTGAGAGTGTGATAGTCCTGTATGCTGAGAGTGTGATAGTCCTGTATGCTGAGAGTGTGATAGTCCTGTATGCTGAGAGTGTGATAGTCCTGTATGCTGAGAGTGTGATAGTCCTGTATGCTGAGAGTGTGATAGTCCTGTATGCTGAGAGTGTGATAGTCCTGTATGCTGAGAGTGTGATAGTCCTGTATGCTGAGAGTGTGATAGTCCTGTATGCTGAGCGTGTGATAGTCCTGTATGCTGAGAGTGTGATAGTCCTGTATGCTGAGCGTGTGATAGTCCTGTATGCTGAGAGTGTGATAGTCCTGCCATTAGTAGTGCTCATGCATTTTTTAAGATGTCAAAGTGGCACAAGCTGGAGGAAACCAGGTTATGGTTTTAATAGAGGTGATTGTATCTTGTCAAATCTCTCACTGTTTGAGGAGCTGTTGTGGTTAATCTGGTCACTATTTCACAGAACAATGTTACAGCCCTTTTCCTGTTTGAGCGACCGTGTCACTTCTTGTAAGTCCTGTTTAAGATGAAAGACTGAACGTTGAACGTTGAGCGCTGCTGTTAGCCCTCTCAGTCTCACTTTCTACTTACTAAAACCAGTCTTAACACTTAGCTAGCCGTTGTGAAAGTGGCACACACACACACACACACACACACACACACACACACACACACACACACACACACACACACACACACACACACACACACACACACACACACACACCTTGATCTTTTACCCAAATCTGTTACTTAACCTTATTTGACAGGAACGACACAAGTCAGATGGCGAGCACAGTGCTAACAGTCCAGATACCTAACAGGACACAGATCCAATAGTCATGCTCAGAAGAAGCCTATCATTGTGCCATAACTGTTTCATTTTCACATACCCTTTTGCAAATTCCTATGACATGTAATAATGACCATAAGGCGATCAATTATCAAGAATAAATGCAGAAGAAATACCAAGACATTTAACTGCCTGTCTTTGCCTATAGATGCTTTTGAGGTTATCAAAAGTCGGGTTATATTTGTCAGTGCACCAAAGTGAAAGTAGCGCGCGTCTTTGTTATTCACTGCTCTGTAATAGCAGGAAATCATCCTACTGTTTGAGAACTGTTAGAAACACACCTAGAGGGGATCTCTCCCTCTCCTCTCCACCCTACTCATCTTGGTGGCACTTTTACCTCACATCGCCAATAATTGCCACCTCATTTGTCAGGTCGCTCTAGCATACGGGAGACGATTCTGAGGGAGCGGAGGCTTTGCAGGCTCAGCTGATCGTTGGCTGCTGCTCTTAACATACAGTACAGAAGACAGGAGTAGGGTGTGCAACTCATAGTGCTCTTTCAGATGAGGTCCTCACAGCCGTTGAACAGAGGTTGTGGTAAGGGATGTAGGGTTGGAAGAGCATAGTAATAGATACTAACGTACATAATAGGTGGGCGAGAGGAAACAACCTCTTCAGTTCATGTATTGACCCTAAGAGACCAATTAGGCAGTACAGTACATCATAGAGGTTTCCTCTTTGCTACTGAGGTGGACCTTCTCCTCAAGAACACATGATGAAGGCTCAATGACACTCAACAACACTGACGCTTGAAATGATTCACTCAAGCTTCTTGCAGTTGTAGCTTGTTTTTGAAGAAGAAAAAAAGATGTGGACTCTAAACGGTAAATCCTCCAGACTTTTGCAGGCTAAACGATGGCTTCAGGTTAGGGTGTAGCGAACAGAGTCTGGGGCTTCTTCAAAATACCTCCTACGAAGATCTCTACATTATTAAAATTCATACAGCCAAGTACTTGGAGAGTTTAGAGTTGGGTTGTGTCTCGCTGTGCTGAGACTGATATCTAGGGTAAAACCATTAATCGTCTTTACCACCCTCGATAATTAGCACTGTAGAAATAACAGCTCAGCAAACAGTGAAATTATACCTATGGTAAGGAGCAGAGTAAATACATGTTTAGCTGCCAGCAAATGCATTTATTAGACTGTCGCCAGTAAATAAGAGGCCTGTCTGGTTTTTTGATGTGTGGCTCTTTGGGGATTCCACCTCCTCTGAAATAGGTCTGTTATGATTGCTAATAGAGAACAAAGGTAACAATGAATCTGAGACTTTTTGATGACATGCTGCAACCAGTTTTGGTAAAAGGTCTTTGTCTTAATAGGGATTGTTTACACATTCCAGGGCTCAGTGTCAAAAATGTAAAAAGGCCTGGCAATTACACACATACCACCCTGGATGCGCGCTTGTATGCAACTGCAGTTACAGCACATTTTGCCATGATCTGAGACTCCTTTAAAAGGGGGATATGTTGCCCCAGCATGTTGAAAACAATTTATTTTGGCATATGCTTTGCATACTGTTGATCCAGATTCCTTGGCTTAACGATAAAAGCTTGCATTGTTTCTGGTCCTCACAATCAGCACTGTTCGGTTGAATGGGGAGCCTGTCTTTCCACAGAGATAAATAACCAAAGTCTGTCATGTCGATTCTGTCACGGTTTGGCAAAATGACATTTCTGTAAAAAATATTGAATTGTTTGCATGCTTCACGGCACCATAACAAACACAATTTAAAATACATGTTGACTGATACCTTGAACTTTTTATAATTCAAATCACCTTATTTCAGGCCCAACATATGTTTTGATTTCTTGAAAAAAATTTGATTGTGTTTTATTTTTATGCTTGTCATTATCCAATCTGTGTAGGTTTTCCTGAATCCTTTGTTCAGATAATGCAACAAAAAAGGAACCGAGTGCTTTGGTGGAATTCGCATCCTGCTAAGATCAGGTTGTTAATACCCACCCACATACTCCGATGAAACATTTTCAACCGATACTGTATTCTCTTGTACACACAAACACAACCTCAACCATCCCCTTGTCAAATGTTTTGTACAGTGGTGGATGATGAATCCTTTGACTGCAGATTAAATGTGCAGAGGAAAATATGTAGATAAAACTGCATTGACAAGTTTGCATTCCTTATCCAATGCTCCCACCCAGGCCTATGGAATGGTTTGCTCAGTAGCCTTTCTGTGTACTGGGCATAGTAAACATTTGTATCACCTGCCCACATTCACTTAACCCTCTTAAGAGTTCTCCTGCACCAACCGTAGTTTTGTCCTTTCACATATCCTCCACAGCAGAGTATATGGCATCCTTTGCAACATCTTTAGCCTCCCCCTCACTGTGTAGCTTAACAACAAAGTGTGGACAAAGCCATCTTCAGTGTTGCTTTCCGAAACACACAACCCTGTCTCTCTAGCTATTAATTGTTGATGTGTTGCAATCCACGAGGCAGAAATTAGAGTTCTAATTATTCAGTCATGTGATGAGCACTGGCCCTGCAACCAGTGACAGAAAAGTCATTTCCAAGGCCCTGAAACTGATGCTAGTTGATTGTTCTGTGACTAATTTGTTTTCTAATTCAATAAAAGTGAAGGGGGATCAACAAGCTGATACAGGGTCCTCTCACCAGCCTCGGGGACACAATCATTTGTTTTGAATCATTAATAAAGATCCTGTGGGCAGACTAAAACGAGGCCAGCTCTGGCCCTGTGTTAATCATGGCCCGGTCATCGTCGTGGCACCACTGTCGCTACGGCTGCTGTGGCTCGAGACAGTGGTCTTGACCTTATGATGCATATAGGCCCAGACAGACACAGAGCCGAGACCAGCTCACTCTCGGATACTGAGAAACCTGTGTTTCCGTGTGTGGGGGGACAGTGCACACAACACATCGTCCTAGCGGTGGGCGTCAGAGGTCCGTTCCTGTGAGGCAAAATAGTATATTTTGCAAGAGCGTGCGGCTTCTCAAAATCGCCACCGTCTCATTTCTGTTACTCTTTGATGCCGGCGTCTACGACTTGACGCATACTGTGAGGCCTGTTCAGAGGAAAGTGAAAAGGTCTTCCAGTAAGTGGGCGGGGGCGTCGTCCGGTTCTACTTTGGACATTGGCGTTCATTTGAATCTCACTCTCCTTCTCCTTCTCCGACGATGACACAACACTGCCAAATCAGAATTTTACCTTCTTTCACTTTTAATTCAAAAGCATACTGACTATGAGGGTCTAATAGAGAGCCTACAACTCGTTCATTTTAAAGAACACTAGCCATTGCTGATATGAAATATCTTGCACATTCAGGTTCACTGCTTAACGACTGAGTACTCAAAGGATCTGTCCGTTTCTCACTAATGTCTTTTTAGTAATAGTTCATTTGTATATGTGGCACACCATGCAGTACTGCTGGAAATGTCCCTTCAACTAAAACAATTTGCACCGGACATTATCCTCTTCAAGTTTTCATGTGACTTTGGTAATTGGTTTGCTGTCTACACACTCTCAATGCAAACACACACTCTTGCAAATACCTACGACTGTATAAACAATATCTCATTAGTGGAGAGGGAATTTGTGAAGGTACTATAATAATGTTTTGACACATTCACACCAATATTAATAATACACAGATTATTGAATTCCTCATTGGCTTATTAGTGCCTTCTTTTTTTGTGTGTGCTTTCATATTTCCCAGATCCTACACAGCAAGCTGAGGTCTGCACTGACAGCATTACCCCATGCTGTTAGTATTCACACACTGCTAAGACGCAGACAGACTCATTTGTATTAGATAATCCAAATAATCATATTAATGCCCATTAAAGTGGTGAGCATGAAGACATCACAACACCTACATACTGTGTGTGATGACGCGTTCGGCGTCTGGGACAACAAAGAAGCCGCGTCGTCCGAGACGCTAAGCCAACATTGCTGCGTTCGCTCATGCCACTTTCTTTCGCAGGATCTTAACATGTTAAAGAGTAGATTATAAACTGGTTGTTAAAACTGACCTCGCACTTATTTTCTCTCCATTATTTAACAAGGGACTTCATGAATATTTTATGTGATGGTATAGTGGGGGTCAAAGAAGGGGTTACAATGTGGCAATAACTGTAAGGTTATATAATATGGTGGTGCAAAAGATGGCAAAGCTGATAGCACACTAGAAGGGATCATGAGTAGGTGTTGTAAAATATTGTAACTAAATCATATGGCTCAAGTATTACACTATTTAACAGAGGTATATCTTTAAAGACATTCATTGTGTTGACATCGTTTATTTGATTGAAGATGTGCATGTCAAACCACTGCTTCATAATAAGGAGCTCAGCTATATCATCACCCATTTCTTACAAACATGTAATAACACATATGCCGTGGCCCTGGTAAATCTATCACAATAGCGTGTTTGTAATCAGCTGGTATTGATAGAGGCCTTTCAGTGTGAAAAATATTTTTTTCTCTCTGATACAAAAACCTATATGTTAATTGATAATCAGTACTGTTGATTCAGTGGTGCAGTCAGTGCAAATCTGTGCCCTTCTGGATGTCAGAGGGTTTTCACAGCCATGTTTGTGCCAACGTCGCTGGCAGTGGCAGCACCTGTTGGCAGTGCCAGAACCTGGCTGGCAGGGTTATCAATGCTCTCTGATGGTCTCCCACAATCACAGTGGAAATGACAGCGGCTGCTTGCGTCACGGCAGATAACAATTTGCCCGACTACAGCTCGCATTCGCTGTTATTTCTATTTCCATGCCCACTCTGACAGATATGAAAACGTACACCCAACCAAATGTACAGAAAGTGTCATGTGTTGTCTCGCAAAACGATTGTGATAATAAACATTTGATGTATTTAGCTTTGAACTTTCCCAATGTGTTAAATAAAACCTTGACCCTGCTATTACAGGTGATATCATGTGAAATGAGCAACGGATCTGACCCAAAAAGATTGATAGTTGTTCTTGTACATTTTACTACATCACCAGCAGTAGCACTGTAAGAACATAGTAATAGCCCCAGAATATCACTTTGTCCTTTTCATCTCTATTATCATGCACCTTACTTGATTAAAACAAAGTAATACTGCAGTACTCTGTTGATGAATGCAGTATGAATTTAGCAGTTTAGCCAGTTTTTACATCTCTGTACAACCCAACATTTTATAGATAGGCTACTAAGTTTATTGAATTGTGACATACACCTGACTGGTTTGAACCTTAGACAGTAAAGTTTTAACATTGGAGCATACAGTATGGGTTTCCGGTGACAGGCCACAGACATGGGACAGCATCACTTATCGGCAGCACAGACTCACTGCTTTGAAAGTGACTGACATTCAGCTAGGTGTTGTTGTTTACTCAAGACAGTGTTCTACCTCAACTTGATACCGCTGAATCTTACCTTGCTCTGTTTACTTCCGGCTCAAAAGTTTTTCAGCAATACATTTATTTTGAATACAGTGACTCGGGTGCTCTTTCTATCAAAAAACATCAAACACTCACATTTGTATACGATAAAGAGGTCATCTGCTGGGTCAATCCTCCATAAAGTAACACCTTCTTGGCTTAAAACGCCGTAAACAGGTATGAACTAAGAGTTTCCCTGAGCTCAAGATGTCTCATCTCTAGGAATCATTTCTCAGGAATTTAAGAGAAACCCTATTTTGAAGAGTTGGACTTTTTATGACAAATCTTTTCCCCTCAGATATCTCCTTCTGCTCGCCTCTATGCGTTATTGACAAAACAACAGGTTTTTTTGTGTGGGAGGAGATTTATGATTTGGCTTAACATTTCTGGGAGCTATAGGCCTTACCATGGTTTATGACTAAATACTACAATATATATACACAACATTTTGTTTCTATATGCAGCATTTCCTCTGTGTTTTACCAAAGAGGTAGGCAATCACTGCATATTTAGAGTTTATGTTTATGGTTTGCAAGGTATTAATGCGTCCTGTTTTGGTTGGTTTCCTTTTTAGCCTGACTGCCTTGTTTTCATGTTGTGTTGACAACATGCCTGATATACTGTACCTAATATCTTGGTCTGTCTCTGAAAGTATTTGCGCCCACATTTGTTTTTGTTTATTGTCCCCTGCTGACAATCTTTTCATGTAGAATAGTGTTTTATCTCAGGGTATGCAGGATAACTGTAATGATGTACATTCTTTGATTCTGTGTGACAATTGATGTTATCTCTACGTTGTTTGTACAGACGTATGTTTTATAGCAGTTCTGTGCTGTGCACATTCCCATTTGAGCGAGAATAATTGTGTTGTGATGTATATAGTAATAGACAGCAACATTGCTTTCCGTTATAGACAATACTTTGTTCAACAGAAGTTGTAAGGCACCTACCTTGACAGTGATGTCCTTGAGGTGCGCCTCTAGGGTCTTGGGAAGGTCGCACTCTCTCCCAGTCCCCCCTCTCTCCCGTGCAAGGTTAGGACAGTGTCATATTTGTGGTCAGGGAAAGTCAGTACCGGAATCCAGTCTCTTCAGT
The DNA here is from genome assembly GCF_045791955.1 of Oncorhynchus clarkii lewisi. Lineage (NCBI taxonomy): Eukaryota > Metazoa > Chordata > Actinopteri > Salmoniformes > Salmonidae > Oncorhynchus > Oncorhynchus clarkii. Next base: position 30,077,603 of record NC_092149.1, on the reverse strand, counting down.
AGTAGAGGTTTGGCTATGCTCTCTATTGCGTTGTCACCCGTGTAGGGCTGCTCGTAGCATGTGTGCAATGAATGCACTGTGTACATAAGCTATTTAGAAAGGCACCAGAACAGCTTTTGCTCACCACTCTCTACTTCTATGATGTGTGCTGTAGCAATAAGACATATTCAGCCTGTGAGGCACCTCTAAGTGATATGCAAACACAGTTAACAGGCTTGTGTTCACACCTAACAGATTGAATCTCTTTTCAATAATCCTAATATCAGATTCTGGCATTATTATTGTAGGCTATTATTCATCTCTATTATGGGAAAAGTTCAGGAAAATAATAGTAACCATGAAATAAACAGCCTATTATTATTCGGGATATCAATTTTGTTTGTTTGTTTATTTATTTGTATGCACAATAAGAATAGCTTACGGGTCGAGTAGGCTACTCAGGACTGACGTAGATCAATAGCCAAAACGACATGGGAGTTATTCTATTGTGCTCTCTCAGATAGCATTTCAGTGATGTGCGGTTTATATCGGCCTATTTTAACAATTTCCACATGGTCCTCCTGTAGCCTATATAATGTCCATTCGCATAGCATCTCGAATATGTGTAGCCTATGCGCGCCTCTGTGTATGTGCATGTGTGTGTGTGTGTGTGTGTGTTATTCAGTAATAAATGCAGAACCGCCTCACTCTAATCAAGCTGATTAAAAATTCCTGCGCGCACAGCCGGAAATCGCACCATCCTCTGTTTTCTTTGCACTTTTTACTTTATTTTAGGTTCTACACTCCGCCAGGACATCGGCTGTCGCGGGTGGCTGCCTTCAACACTCGACATGCGGGTTAAATCGTCTTGTTTTAGGGGTATTTTCTTTTGAAATGAGGAGGAGAAAGGGAAAGCACAGGCAGCACCAGCAAGGGGAGTGATGAGTCAATACAACTCATAATTTAATGGGGACACAGAAGGGGAAAGCGAGAAAGAAAGAAGAGCTCCCGTCCGGACGCAAATCAAACCAACAGAAAGAACACACATCGCAAGCAGCTGTTATGCATCCATAGCAAGCCTTAACTCGACATTGGAAAGTAAATCGCACTTTTTAACATGGGTGTGCATATCGTTGCGCCATCGTCTCTACATGAGATAGCAGATCATTGTCGATAAAAAAAATTCTAGAGAAGCCGAATTTATTGAATACACGTTATTTTTGTATGCGTTTATACATCAGGATTGTTCGCGACTGGTAGAAATAACAGATTTCAGCACAGCTTAACACTATCCGATGTTCTATTCACGACTGACTGATAATCGTGGTGGATACGTTGTGTTAACTCGTTGCACTTGTAACCGATGGACTATGCTCGAGACAGTTATCCAGTTTATTGTATCAGGTGTTATTTTCCTCCGCTACTTCTAATAAGACGTAAGAATTACTATTTTTCCAGTGAGCAAATAATTCGATTTATTTAGGCTATACTGTACAGACTTAATTCACTACCAATGTTATCGTATCCCAGTCTGTCTCGACGTCTTCTTTTATATAGATGTGGGTTGCTCTTTTGTATATCAACCTTTCATCTCTCAAAAGAAGAACACATTTCTGTAGAGGACCTATCATTTAAACCTAGAAAGCATCAGACATTGAAGTTTTCTTTCCCTTGACAAAACTTGAAGAAGGCAACGTTCACCAAGACTGCATTATATGCTTTCGAGTTTTGAAGTGCTGAGTTTCAGGTTGGTTTGCCCTAAATGTAACTTAACTTGTGTTTTGCACTCTTGCTTGTCTTTTTTAAAGGTCATTCAGAAATCCTGCCCTGGACCTCCACCATATCCGGGTCTGGATTCTGTTGCCCCTATTTAAACAATTAGTTGCTTCATTGCATATCATGAATGAGATAGTTCATGATCATTTCTGTTCTGGTGGGAAGGTGGGGGTACATTATTTTGACCTGTTCAGTTTTTGTTGAAATATATATTTTAAACTTTCTATTGCACAATGTAAACACTGTATAATAACCCAACGGAATGTAGCCTTATTTTTTATTTTAAAAAATGAAACACCATAACAGATACTTATTCAAATGTTGCTAAGCAAATGGTGTGTATTAGGTGTTTAACCCTGTCATTCAGTTGTGGAGAGACTGTCAAGGTGTTGATTGTGTGCTTCCTGCAGTCGGTGGCTGTGTATGCGGGCGGCAGGTAGCCTAGTGGTTGGAGTGTTGGGCCAGTAACCAAAAGGTTGCTTTATCGAATCCCCAAGCTGACAAAGTAAAAATCTGTCGTTCTGCCCCTGAACAAGGCAGTTAACCCACTGTTCCCCGGTAGGTTGTCTTTGTAGAGAAGAACTCGTTCTTAACTCACTTGCCTGGTTAAATACAAATGAAAATGTGTTTTCAATAATCAGGTGTTTCTGGCATGTCAGACTTCACCTTGTCCTCTGTCCATTCTTTTTTCTGCTTGCACTTTTCATTTCTGATAGGCTCAAAGGTATAACAAGTCAGCATTCTTTCCAATGGTACTGCTTTCATTTAGTTTTACCTCACATTTTGTAGTCTTCTCTTACATTTAAAGAGCAATTTAAAGAGACCTCCCACACAATTCTTCTTCCTCATATCATGTCCTGTTTAGGCACATGTGATACAACTCTGTCATAACAATGTTCTTCAGGTCCTTTGCCTTTTTATGCTTTTTTCCCATAAAGCCTGTCTGGTAGTTTTTTTTTTTTTTTTTGGGGGGGGGGGGGGGGGGGGGGGCTGAAAGTGACTCAGGCTGAATATGTTTAGCTCTACTCTCTCAGCCTTCACTTCACTGTTGCAAGGCTTGTGGGCTTGTGCTGTGAACTGCAGTAATCATCAGAGTGGAATCTTTCTGCAAATTAATGTGTTTGCACAAAAATGTGCTTGTTTGCCCACCATATGGGAATCCGTAGTGGGACAGACATACATAATACATGCTCTGAAAAATGGGAACATTACGATGGCACGAAACATTGTGAGTGCCAAGTAATGAAAGCACAGAATTGGCAGTTATTGTTGTAACTGTTATGTTTTTAATGTGCTTTTTCCCATAGATAGATGTTCATGTTGACAAGTTATCACCCTCTTTTTTCTAACCTTTTCAAAGTCCAAACAATCAACCCTAAAAAGATAATTTGGCATACTTCATATCATGCATTTGAATATGATGTGCTTACTGTGTGAAGGCCTTACATGTCCATGAAACCCCATAATGTTCTGCCAGCTAGTTAACACCCAGACTGTCCCTGTCTTATCTCCTCCCAGGTGATAGTGAGCAGAGGTGCTGAGAATGATGGACCATCTCAGCGAGGCGTGCCTGGGGAAGGAGAACTGTGACCTGGTCAACAGCATGGGCGACCGCGACTCCAAGGCCCCCCCAGCCAAGCTGGCCCGGCTGGAACAGAACGGCAGCCCCCTGGGCAGGGCCCGCCTGGGCAGCACGGGGGCCAAGCTGGCCGGGGTACCCTACAAACCCTCGGGACACCTCCTCAAGAACTGCCACAAGAGGGGTGAGTGACACTGGTCAGGGTGGTGTGTGTTTATGTGTGTAGGTGTGTGAGATAGCAAAATATTTACTCTCAGACACTTCAAAAGGACCCTCAGTACAAGTAGGCCCAAATGATGGCCTGTGTGTGTTTGGCAAGATGGGAGAGAGGTGGAATGTTGTAAGTGTGTGTATGTGCTGTCTGTGTTTACAATTATAATGTCTTCATGGTTCACAAGTGTCATGGTTTTGTTTCCATCTTCCTGCGCAAACCGATTTAAATTTCCCTTAGTCATCTTAGTGCACACACCCACACTTAGGCTTATCTACGAAGACCCATTGTTTATACCGAGGCTGTTTGAGAATTATTACTGTGTTATTCTGCATAGCACTGCATCACTGTTTCTCTCCTGTTGTTGTTTATTATAGAGAATGTAGGTCCCCCACTTAAGGGGCCTTTATTATGAGATGATGAAATAGCTTTCTTATATAACTACTGGCCTGATCATACATGAATAATGTTATTATTTTATGAATTTTTGGGGCTAGATACGAGCATTCAGACCTGCAGATTTTCACGAGTTTAATGAGTTGGCCGTTATGTCTCGTCTGTTTGTTCGGTTGTGTTTGTGGGGACTTTGGAACCAAAGAATGTTGCGTTGAGTGTCTTGATGCGCTGTTACTCGTAGTTGGTTCCTGTCTCATTTGTTGCAAAACACCAGCTGAGAAAGTTCAATTTTCCTCCCCAATCATCATCCTCAGGCCGGCCCTACATCACTCTGTCCTCGCGTTTTTCAGAATGTTCCAGCATATTTTTAGCCTTTTTCGAGAGGAAATTGTGAAATTTATAGAAGCGTCTGTTGCTAAAGTTTTGCATGGCCACAGTGGGCATTGTTTGAGCTGAATAATATTTACTATGGGCTTTTCTCCGTTCCATGAAAACAAAGGCTGTATTGATCCCCAAATGAACCTACACAGCAGTCTTTATTGTTAGATCTCTATCTATTAAAATCAGGGAGAGAAGCAGCGTTTCAGCACATTCCCTGGCATCTGCTGGTGATTACCCCGTTTATTGATTGTTTGTCAGAGATGTTTGCATCTTCAGGATGCCGGACATTAGAAATATTGTTCATTGCAAATGCTTAAACTCCATGAATAATGTGCTGCATATCATCACCACTGAAGGCTATAGAGGAACATTTTAACCAAAAAAGTGATGATGCTCCGAAACTTAAGTCACCGAAACATCAAAAGCCGTTTTTAACCCAAATGGTATAATTTGAAATTTGCACAGTGCAACGTCTTTGGACAAGGATTCCTCGTTTTCTACCTAATAGTAGTGCAGTGTTTACACAGACTAGTAAACCTCAGGGCGCACTGGAGTGTTGGGATTTGGAGCGGTGCATCATGGGAAGGTGATATGGGGTTGGCTGACAGCAGAGGCAGAAGCAGTCTAATGTGATCTGAACTCCTTGACAATGTATCAATAGATCTCAGTCAAAAAGTGGTTAAAAGCAGAGATCGGCCAAGATTCATCTGAACAACATTCAATTTATTTAGACTTTAGTTCAAATCGAATAATGATATCATTAATAATGACTAAGGACATTGACATCATTACTCTAATCATGATGTCATTGATCATGTTTGAATAACTAAAATCACAGTACCACCACATCTACTACCGCTACCACTACCAGTTCTATCAATGTGAATAAGGCTAATATGGAAATTCTAATAAAAAACAATACAATATTTATCATTGTGCTGTCACTGATAATACGAATTGCACTGACATTCATTCATTCATGAATAGAGGTAGTCTGACTGTATCAGCTGTGTCTAAATGTAATATTAATCCCCCCATTGAAGGTCACCATTTGTCATGTCTGAGCCCCCGCTGTGTTGTCTGTGTCTCTCCAGGCAACATGCTCCCTGTGTTCTGCGTGGTGGAGCATTACGAGAGCCCCATCGAGTTTGACAGCAAGGAGGAGCACGCCGAGTTTGTGCTGGTCAGGAAAGACATGCTGTTCAACCAGCTTATCGAGATGGCCCTTCTGTCACTGGGCTACTCGCACAGCTCGGCGGCACAGGCGAAAGGTAGGACTGGCACAAGCCCCCACTCTATTGATGACCCGCTCACACACACATACACACACACACAGATACACACACATACAGTTGAAGTCGGAAGTTTACATACACTTAGGCTGGAGTCATAAAAACTTGTTTTTCAACCACTCCACACATTTCTTGTTAACAAACTATAGTTTTGGCAAGTCGGTTAGGACATCTAGTTTGTGCAAGTCATTTTCCCAGCAATTATTTACAGACAGATTATTTCACCTATAATTCACTGTATCACAATTCCAGTGCGTCAGAAGTTTACATACACTAAGTTGACTGTGCCTTTAAACAGTTGAAAAATTTGAGAAAATGTTGTCTTAGCTTTAGAAGCTTCTGATAGGCTAATTGACATAATTTGAGTCAATTGGAGGTGTACCTGTGGATGTATTTTAAGGCTACCTTCAAACTCAGTGCCTCTTTGCTTGACATTGTGGGAAAACCAAAAGAAATCAGCCAAGACCTCAGAAACATTATTTTAGACCTCCACAAGTCTGGGTCATGCTTGGGAGCAATTTCCAAACGCCTGAAGGTACCACGTTCATCTGCACAAACAATAGTATGCAAGTATAAACACCATGGGGCCACGCTGCCGTCATACAGCTAAGGAGGAGATGCGTTCTGTCTCCTAGAGATGAATGTACTTTGGTGCGAAAAGTGCAAATCAATCCCAGAACAACAGCAAAGGACCTTGTGAAGATGCTGGAGGAAAAATGTACAAAATAATCTATATCCACAGTAAAACAATTCCTATATCAACATAACCTGAAAGGCCGCTCAACAAGGAAGAAGCCACTGTTCCATAACCGCCATAAAAAATACCGTCTACGGTTTGCAACTGCAGAAGGGGACAAAGATCGTAATTTTTGGAGAAATGTCCTCTGGTCTGATGAAACAAAAATAGAACTGTTTGGTTATAATGACCATGGTTATGTTTGGAGGAAAAAGGAGGAGGCTTGCAAGCCAAAGAACTGAAAAAGCATGTGCAAGCAAGGAGGCCTACAAATCTGACTCAGTTACACCAGCTCTATCAGGAGAAATGGGCCAAAATTCACCCAAATTATTTTGGGAAGCTTGTGGAAGGTTACCCGAAACGTTTGACCCAAATTAAACAATTTAAAGCCAATGCTACCAAATACTAAGTGAGTGTATGTAAACTTCTGACCCACTGGGAATGTGAAGAAATAAATAAAAGCTGAAATAAATCATTCTCTCTACTATTATTCTGACATTTCACATTCACTTTTTTCAACACTTTTTAAAATAAAGTGTTGATCATAACTGACCTAAGACAGGGCATTTTTTACTAGGATTAAATGTCAGAAATTGTGAAAACGGAATTTAAATGTATTTGGCTAAGGTGTATGTAAACTTCCGACTTCAACTGTATACACACACATATAAACTCAGGCACATGCCCGCTCCACGAATTATAGAACTGGCCCTGCTATGATTTGGCTTCTCCCATAACTTACCCCACACACACTGCCCCCCTTCTATCCATCCATCCATCCATCCATCCATCCACCCACACACACACACACACACACACACACACACACACACACACACACACACACACACACACACACACACACACACACACACACACACACACACACACACACTGCCCACTCCCCCACTCTCCCCAAACACACACACACACACAACTGCCTTAGCTGTCCAGGCCTCCGATAGTTTCCCAGCTGATCTGAAGGCTCAGTAACGTAGGCTGACATTGATCCCAGACAGAGGATGTAACTACATGCCTCTCAGGAGTTCTCAGGGCCTCTTTGCTCTGTAAACCTCTAGCTAGAACACTCAGTGGGAGTGAAGGTGGGACCGGTTGCAGCAGAGTGCAACTGCAACACACAGACCTGGGCTACTTCCAGGTGCCTCTGCCCTTTATTACAGGCAGGTCTATCATACAGCAACACAGTTGCCCAAAATACCCCACAATCTCTGTAGTAGGACATAGTGTAGGCTCGGATGTTTTCATGGCATTTATTGGTGGTGATGGGGGGGGGGGGGCTTGCTGGGAAAAGAGATGTCAACTTTAATGTGACCTTGCTGGGAAAATATAGAATCAGTCAATTATTCTAAATGTTTATCTGTATGTGTCTAAACGTGAGAAACATAACATTTACCATTTGATTGTGTTTGTGTTTCTCTTTCCATTGCAGGTCTCATTCAGGTGGGCAAGTGGAACCCGGTCCCACTGTCCTACGTAACGGACGCGCCGGACGCCACCGTGGCAGACATGCTGCAGGACGTGTACCATGTAGTCACGCTGAAAATTCAGCTGCACAGGTCAGTCTCCGCCCTGTTGCCCAATCAACCCACCCACCCACACAACCACCCACCTAACCAACCACCCACCCAATGCCAGTCCAGTGAAGTACCCAACCACACCACCCTCCTGACCCCACCACCCACCTATGCCAGTCTAGTGTGGCATGCGTACCTAGTTAACTTGGGTTAAACACCCAACACGTAGGCATACCATTTGCTTTCTATGCTTCCACACTAGCTCAAATTAGCATAATAGCCACAGACCTTGCAGCAGCCATAACAGCAAAGACATACCTGGAATCCAGCCATACACCTGATAGTGATGGATGGGCTGAACATAGCAATGGTAGCTATCCAGTCCATACAAAAACCATGCATGGCAGTCAGGTTTGCTCATAGCACCTACTGTAAAACTGTACTCACCATTTACGTTGACCACAGTCAGTAGCCACACCAACAAGATGTCATAGTATCCCTTCGAAGTTCAACGTGTTATGGATGAATGTCTATTTCTGATGCTTTCATTGTGTGTGTTTACAGGGTTTATTCCACATGGTTACAGGGTTTATTCCACATGGTTACAGGGTTTATTCCACATGGTTACAGGGTTAAAGCAGAAACAACTCAAAGGTTAACAGTTTGGGCATTAATAGTTAAGGTTAGGGCTATGGTTTGGGGAAGGCTTAACCTTTTACTGCAGTGGGTTAAATCAGGGTCACAAGAGTGTCTTAAACAAATCTACTTTGAGTTTGCATCCCAATTTTACACCTTATATACATCACATAAGATAGAAATATACCAAAACCGTTTGACATAGATATACAGATTTTCGGCGTTAAAAAAAGGTATGTTTATTAATTATGAAATTATGAAAAATATTTATAGCATTCTACTTATGAGGCCACTATTGCAGGAAAGGGCTACAACAAAATAATAAAAAAACGATACAATATTACCATCAGGTATCATCAGTATTCACAGTGTTCTCAAGGCTTGCTCGGGCTTTGTGAACTGCAGTAGCACAGTGGTCTAAGCTCCAGCTCCGATCATCATCAGTCTGCGCCCAGTGCTGGGCAATCTTTATTTTAGATTTTTTTTGTGAGAGCCGAGGAAGGCATATATCGACGTTCTCAGGACGTTTTCAAACATCCAAAATCGGCGTCTATTTCTAATGACGGACCTGGCCACACAACCCACACATACTGTTTACAGACCACATAGCAGCCACAGACTACACACACACACTGAGATTGGTACTGCTGGTGTAGAGGCCTGTGCCAGCTGCACACACTCAGCCCTACCCTCACTAGCTCACTGCTAATGCAACCCTCTGGGGGGCTGTTCACACACACACACACACACACACACACACACACACACACACACACACACACACACACACACACACACACACACACACACACACACACACACACACACACACAGGTTGTTCTCCCTCCCTCCTTCTCTTTTCTCCCCTCCTCTGCACACACACCAGCCAGGACACAGAAGGTTGTGTTTATTTCCAGCAAGCTTGTGTGTCTGCATGGATAGCTGTCTGTCTCCACCACTCGCCCTCCTCTCTTTTCCTCCCCTCTGTTCCTTTGCTTTCCCCAGAGGCTCTCTAGCTGCTACAGCCATTTAAGGTGTTCTGGCAAAGCCTTAACCAGAGCCGTGTGTGTGTGTTGTGTGTTGTGTGTGTGTGTGTGTGTGTGTTCGCCCTCTATCTTTGAATCCTCTAACTTCTACCAATCTACCTTCTGTTTATTACATATGCATTACACATGTCAAAGTACCTATAACCTTTAAGACAATAGAAACCCGTCTCCCCCACCACACACACATAAACTCAATAGACACCCATACCAACTGTGGAGTGTGCGGTTCACGTGTCTCTTTTGTCGTTGCCATAATTCAGGAATGCATGCAATGCGAACACGGCCATATGTCCCACACACGTGACGTCTGCGCATGCTTGATCACATGGAGAGATCCTTATCTGAAGCGAACGGGGCTCTCTCACTTGAGACCTGCTTGTTCTCTTTCGAATTCCCCCTCATTAAAAATATCTGGTTTTAAAGGGGGGTCCACTTGTCTGTAAATAGAGTACATTCATCTGTATATCGCATAGGCCCATACATTCTTTGTCTTTTTATCAAAAATGTGTGTTTTTACGTGTGGCATGTTGTTATTTCCTTTCCCCCCGCTGCAAAAATCTAGCCGGTAACACCTTAAATTGTTTCGCCGAGCACATCGAGCCAGGAAGGTAGAAGTAACATGAAATAATAGTCGCCACATGCAGCTGATGTATAATTCATGCATCAATACAGCAGATGTGTTGTATAAAGTAATTAACTAATCAGAACAATCAGGAGAGAGAGAGGGAAGGAGAGAGAGCGAGGGAAAAGGGAGGGAGGGAGGGAGAGAGAGAGAGCAATCTCCAGATGCATCTGCTTGATGCGCCAAATGAAATCTGTCTGTCTTGGAGGGGCGCTTGCAGCAGGAAAGCAAGGCCCTGTGCTCATCTCTCTCTCTCTCTCTCTCTCTCTCTCTCTCTCTTTCTCCTCCTGTTCTCTCCTGTTCTCTCCTGTTCTCTGCCCTCTTTTCTCTCCTTCTCTCTATTCCCCCCTCCCCTGTCTCAATCTCCCTGTTCTCCGTCTTCTCCCCCCACCCTCATCCCTTTCTCTTTCTCTCTCCTCCTCTATCTCTTCTTCCTACCTCCTATCTCGTCTCACAGTTGTCCTAAACTGGAGGACCTGCCGCCAGAGCAGTGGACCCACTCTACAGTAAGAAATGCCCTCAAGGAGTTACTCAAAGACATGAACCAGAGCTCTCTGGCAAAAGAATGTCCCTTATCACAGGTGCTGGAGCCGTCCACAAACCCCCACTATTCCATTTGCCAAAGACTGCCAGTGTCCCTTTTTCAAATGCCCAGAGTTTGATAGAGTGGAACACGATGGAGAATTGCCATAGAAAATCCAAATCAATACCCATTGTCGTCCATATAGATGCACGTCCCCCCCCCCCCCCCTCTTATTCTCTGCCCCCCTCATTTGCAGAAGCAGTACTGTTGATTAAATGCAGGGTTATTGTTGGGTAAACAATGGACCAACCCAGAATAATCTTGATTTTCCTCTTTATACGTCAGGCTAGAAATATGTTTTTGGGAGTTTTTTTTCTCTCTCACCATTATGTAATACACTCACTCTCTATTCAAGTAGCTTGACTCTATAGAATTTCAGCTTTCGTCGTATTTCATAGCTCATAACATAAGCTGTTCTGCAGGAAAGAAACGGAAGTATATTTATCACAGGAGCCTTCTGGGTGTGTGCGCTTACGATATAGAGTGTGTGTGTGTGAGCGCTTATGGTATGGAGTGTGTGTGCGAGCTCTTACGGTATGGAGTGTGTGTGTTATGGAGTGCGGTATTCAGTGGACTCTCCCCTCACCGAGGCTGCCGTATGGTCACCTAGAGGCCCGTGGTGTGTGTGTTTAGCCGGGCAGAGCGTGGTGATGATGTAAAGAGTCCCCCGGCGGTGTTCAGGCTGAGCCGAGCCGCCGCTCCCTCCCTCTCTCCCTCAGCCCGGTAATCACCCTGTTTACGGTCCATATGTGAACCACTCTCTGTGGTGCGGTCCAACCGCGCAGGCTCAGAGGATAGCATCGCTGCTCGATTTTACTCTGTTGTTCAGCCATTGTTATTTACTCATTGTAAGACGCTCTGAGTAAGTAAGAGTTAACAGGCTAACTGAAATATGAAATGGTAGTTGAGATGTGCATTGTTAATACCAAATATCATATATGATATACTATAAGCAGCGATCCCTTTATTCACATTGTAGGGGTTCACAGATGGCCGACTTCAAAATATCTGACATCTGTTACACAGTGGGTTCTGCATTGCTATACCCACAGAGAGGTGTGTTGTTGCTTTTAATAGGTCTCTCTATAAGACTCATTTGGGCCATTGAGCCCAGTATTAGACCTGCGTGGCTACTGCTGTTTCTTATCAGTATTAAACTCTGGCTCAGGGTCTCTGATGAGAGTGCCTGAGGGGGATGTGATGGGCGGCAGGTGAGAAGCCACAGAGGCTGCAGCGCTCCTAAGGCTTCTGGGAAGCCAACAGCGCCCGGGGAGAGGAAAGGGTGTATTCGGAGGCAGGGAAGATTGGCAGCTTTTATAGGATTAGTGTCTCCTTGATATTCAGGAGGGTAATCCTGGGGAGAGAAAGGTTAACAAACAGAGAATTTGGGGGAGAGAATGAACCCTACCTCAGAACAGGGCTCAAAGAGAGAAAGAAAGAGGGTGGGCCATCTTGAAAAAACGGCGCCTTTGTTCTCTGTCTTGTCAAACATTTAGTTCATTCTTTTGTGGCAGGGAGTCATGCTTTGTGTGTTTGGCCTACAAATGCCCTGAAGAGACTCCAACTCCAAGAGAGGGGAGGGGGGGCTGAGAGAAAAGAGACTGTGTTCACCACTGTGGCCATTGTTATTGTTCCCAGTGGAATATCATTTGACTGCGCTCAGATGGAGTTCCACTGTAATGCCCCCCGTAGAGGAAAAGTAGATGAGGTCTCACTAAAAAGTTTGACTCCCGTCCACCCCAGGCTCCTCTGAAACTACGGCAACAAAAGAGGCCCCCCTCGCCACTCTGCCCCCCCTCCTTCGCCCACTGGGCGGCCCTGACAGAGCAGCTGTCCTGTTGCATAGCAGCAAAAAGCCATCAAATGCCATCTTTGTGAGCCTGGGCTCTGCTCTAAGGCTGCTAGTGGTTGAGGTAGCAGTAGGGCCTATTGGTGTGTATGTGTGCGTGTGTGTGCGCAGGCGTGCGTACATGTGTGTGTGGGGAGGGGTGGGGACGCTTAACCCAATTGGTGTGGAATTGACTGTAATTAGTTTTAGATGTTTGGGGGGGGGCAAGATATTAGCCACAATCAGAGCTAAGGAACAAGAAAAGGGTGTGTGTACGGTGTCTTAGTTAGTTTATGTGTATGTGTGTGCATATGCTTGCAGGCCATGGCAGGGTTTTACCAACGTGTCTTTTTCATGTGTTTCTCTCCCATGACGGAAAGTGGAGTAGATAGTTGGGGCAGATAACGTCCCTCTGCGACTTCCCGGGGGACACTGATAAGCTCCTGTGCTGTAGATGGCTATCACTTAAAGGGCCCAGGGCAGTCAGACGGCAGCATCCTGGTGCCACACAGTACCCACCACTACCTGTAGATGGCTATCACTTAAAGGGCCCAGGGCAGTCAGACGGCAGCATCCTGGTGCCACACAGTACCCACCACTACCTGTAGATGGCTATCACTTAAAGGGCCCAGGGCAGTCAGACGGCAGCATCCTGGTGCCACACAGTACCCACCACTACCTGTAGATGGCTATCACTTAAAGGGCCCAGGGCAGTCAGACGGCAGCATCCTGGTGCCACACAGTACCCACCATTACCTGTAGATGGCTATCACTTAAAGGGCCCAGGGCAGTCAGACGGCAGCATCCTGGTGCCACACAGTACCCACCACTACCTGTAGATGGCTATCACTTAAAGGGCCCAGGGCAGTCAGACGGCAGCATCCTGGTGCCACACAGTACCCACCACTACCTGTAGATGGCTATCACTTAAAGGGCCCAGGGCAGTCAGACGGCAGCATCCTGGTGCCACACAGTACCCACCATTACCTGTAGATGGCTATCACTTAAAGGGCCCAGGGCAGTCAGACGGCAGCATCCTGGTGCCACACAGTACCCACCACTACCTGTAGATGGCTATCACTTAAAGGGCCCAGGGCAGTCAGACGGCAGCATCCTGGTGCCACACAGTACCCACCATTACCTGTAGATGGCTATCACTTAAAGGGCCCAGGGCAGTCAGACGGCAGCATCCTGGTGCCACACAGTACCCACCACTACCTGTAGATGGCTATCACTTAAAGGGCCCAGGGCAGTCAGACGGCAGCATCCTGGTGCCACACAGTACCCACCACTACCTGTAGATGGCTATCACTTAAAGGGCCCAGGGCAGTCAGACGGCAGCATCCTGGTGCCACACAGTACCCACCACTACCTGTAGATGGCTATCACTTAAAGGGCCCAGGGCAGTCAGACGGCAGCATCCTGGTGCCACACAGTACCCACCACTACCTGTAGATGGCTATCACTTAAAGGGCCCAGGGCAGTCAGACGGCAGCATCCTGGTGCCACACAGTACCCACCATTACCTGTAGATGGCTATCACTTAAAGGGCCCAGGGCAGTCAGACGGCAGCATCCTGGTGCCACACAGTACCCACCACTACCTGTAGATGGCTATCACTTAAAGGGCCCAGGGCAGTCAGACGGCAGCATCCTGGTGCCACACAGTACCCACCACTACCTGTAGATGGCTATCACTTAAAGGGCCCAGGGCAGTCAAACGGCAGCATCCTGGTGCCACACAGTACCCACCATTACCTGTAGATGGCTATCACTTAAAGGGCCCAGGGCAGTCAGACGGCAGCATCCTGGTGCCACACAGTACCCACCACTACCTGTAGATGGCTATCACTTAAAGGGCCCAGGGCAGTCAGACGGCAGCATCCTGGTGCCACACAGTACCCACCACTACCTGTAGATGGCTATCACTTAAAGGGCCCAGGGCAGTCAGACGGCAGCATCCTGGTGCCACACAGTACCCACCACTACCTGTAGATGGCTGCTGGCTGGCAGAGGCTTCGTGGGCGCGAGGTGGCGGTGGTTATCTGCACGGCTTGGCAAATGTGTGTACCGTGTCTGTGCCTGCGTGTGTGTGTACCTGCCTGTGTGTGTGTGTGTGTGCTCCAGTGAGAGGGTGTGATGTATGGAGGGAGATGCCTGATTAATGAGGACCGTTTATTAGAACATCTGTGTCAAAGATGGAGGAACACAGGCAGTGTGTCTTGGGTGGGCCCTGCTATAGCTGGCTCTGCCTCGCCCAGATACTGTAAATGCAACATGCTACGCCCACGGAATAGCTCCCATTATGCCACAATACGGACTATACTGTACTCACCAAAATAGTGCAATCATATGGACTGGGTTCAGCTGATATATTGTACTGTATGTGCCATTTTCTGTTAACACTATTGAAGATACCAATCCTCAATTGTCAGATCCTCAATAACTCATCCTCAATGATCATTCCGCAATTCACCGGGCTTGTAATGTATGCTGGTTGTGTAGTGATGTCGAGGTCAGGAGTTCAGCATCAGGTCCATAGTGATCCACAGCAGCAGACTCAATCCTCCCTCGTCTTCCATCTCCGGTGAGGAGGAGTGGGAGATGAGGCTGCGGCTCTGCTGCCAGCGCCGTGTGTTGTTCACTGAAGTGCTGTTGTGCCAGAAGGTTTCCCTCCCGTCCCCAAGTGCTCATATTAAAGATATGATAAAGATGGCATACCTGTAATTTGAAAACAGATGGTTTCATCTTTTGAATATTTATAACAATCAAAACAATTTCTCCTGCTATTCACCCGCAGGCCAGGAAGGTGTTAAAACATTTAATGAAAAGAAAACGGTGCCTTGTTTGCGAGGAATGCGTTCGAGAAATAAATAAGGAAGAGTAGAGTCAATTGTGGAGAAGGCGAGAGGGCACAGATATAAAGCTTTATATCTCTTGAAGATGTTTTTTAACATATTGTGGAGAGCGAGAGAAAAAAGAAAAGATTCATCTGTTTACATTGCCTGATTTCCAGATGCTAACTTTTAATAGTCTGTTTGTTATTTTACTTTTTCAAAGCAAACTGCTCTTTACTGTAGTACTGCACCCTGATATCAACAAGGCTGCTAATTCAGTGAAGCCCTCCCAGAAAGGTTCTCTCAAACTCTCTGGCATTTGCTATAAAGGGACACACCTCTTATATTTCATTTTGATTTGTTTTACATTTGGAAAGACAAGACCAAGATTTGTGCATGACTAATAAGAAATGGTCTTTGCTAAGATTATTGTTGTTTGTGCACCGAAATGTTTTGTTCGTTTTGACAAGAAAACACAGCATTAGTGCACGTCACACCAGCGTTAATAAATG
Source organism: Oncorhynchus clarkii lewisi (assembly GCF_045791955.1). NCBI lineage: Eukaryota > Metazoa > Chordata > Actinopteri > Salmoniformes > Salmonidae > Oncorhynchus > Oncorhynchus clarkii. The sequence continues at coordinate 30,061,655 of NC_092149.1, read as the reverse complement.
CCCTCATGGTGCACATTGCGGATCCTGAAGGTTTTCTCTCTCTTTACCAATCTCTCTCTTTCAGAGTATGATCTCCTCCATTGTGAACAGCACTTACTATGCAAATGTGTCGGCGGCGAAGTGTCAGGAATTTGGGCGCTGGTATAAACATTTCAAGAAGACAAAAGATATGATGGGTAAGCAAAATGTTACACTAACACTGTCTTCTCAGACCCCCCAATCACCATTCCAATACGTCTGCCCCATGTTCCCCCCCCCTCTTCCTGGTACATTAAACACATTTTAATCACATCATCTAATGATGGCTCTTCTCAGATATTTCCCTGTACACTGCTCAGGTGCACAATGTTTTCACCGTTTTTCCTGAATCCCTTCAGAGTAATCTATTATTGCTTATCAGATGTAGTTTAGTATTCAGTAATGGCTGTCAAATCACAGACTAAATTGAGGTCCGCGACCTTTGTTTATGAATACTGTTTCAGTTACCTACACATGACATAGGGATGATTTTCCTGGCTATCATCTGGTTTGAAGTCAATCTGTTTTTCCTTGTCAAAGTAGAACAAGGCTGGCTTTGTATTTTAGATAACTCAGTTAGTCCTCCTTGTCCCTGTTTGGAAATTAGGTCACATAATTCAGATACTGTCTATTTTATGTGTTTTGGTCATGAAATACTATACCAGTCATATTAATAGAGTTTAATATACAGTCATTTAGAGTATTGGTTTCAACCTACTGTGTAGAAATCCACCTTCCTATACAAGCTAGTGCTCATGTTGATTACATTCAAGATCAGTGGTGGTCGGTGTTGTTTAAGATTAAGGAGGACGATTAATTTTTTATGAGCATGGCCTTATTTCTATTACAGCATATTAGACAACTGCCATTCATATTCCATTCACCCAGCTCAATGTAACATCGATAGGTTTAGGCTACTAGTAATCAAGATGAATGACAGTGACACATTCAATACCTTCTTGCACACTGTTGCTTGCATCTAGCTGATCTAGGGTGTTATCATTAGTCCAAACAGTTCCAAACAAGAGTTTCTATTGGACAAATTCAGGTAGATTTGTTGCCGTTTTGTTCCATTTGCTTCCGTTTAAGAAACGTTTTTTCAACAGAATCGGCGGAATGAATATACCCCTGATTATCCGCACACACAGTTCACTTTCATAGCAGCCACATACAAACAGCATCATCACTTTGCTTGTTGTATAATTCCTTCTCGAATATACGCACTCCCCTCCTCTCACCTTTTCCATTCGCTTGTGGACTTCAGTGCACAACACATCAGCTGTCTGTGACCAGGCGAAAAAAACCTTTCCAAGCCAAACCTTCATACCAGAACCGTTAACTGCTACACACAGCCTACATTGTTGTCACCATATTAGCTAACGTCATAGTCAACATAGCTACTAGAATTAACACATTAGTAAACCTGCTACAATCACGCAGTACAGTGTACAGCAAGCAGTTTAGCAGTTACACTGGCTGACCTCTCTGTTTGAGCCAGGTGTTTGAGTAGGCTAAATTAGTTAACTGCATTAGCTAGCTAAGTAAGTTAAAGTGAAAGTGAAAAAATACAACAAAATATAGCTAGCTATCTCTCTCTGCTGCTTCTCTTACATTTTTGAAGAAATTAATTTGTTCAAATTGTTTAAACTGTTGTCTTTCTCTCGCTTTGAGTAAACTACTCACCACATTTCATGCACTGCAGTGCTAGCTAGCTGTAGCTTATGCTTTCAGTACTAGATCCTTTGATTTCTGATCCTATGATTGGGTGGACAACATGTCAGTTAATGCTGCAAGAGCTCTGATAGGTACATCCTCTGGAAGTCGTCATAACTACTGTGTAAGTCTATGGAAGGGGGTGAGAACCATGAGCCTCCTAAGTTTCGTATTTAAGTCAATGTACCCAGAGGAGGGTGGAAGCATGCTGTCCTCCAGCTACACCATGGTGCTACCCTACAGAGTGCTGTTGAGGCTACTGTAGACATTCATTACAAAACAGTGTATTTTAATCAGGTATTTGGTGATGTGAATATATTAAGTATAGTTTTATCTAAAAAGGAGAACTTTTTAAATGTTTCACTAATTTAATGTTTATGAAATTCACTGAGTAGGGTGATCCTCCCCTTCCTCCTCTGAGGAATCGCCGCTGGTCAAGATATAAGACCAGAATGTTTTCATGGTTTTGCCTGTGGACACTGTTCTGATCATGGACATGTAACACCACTGGCCCCCTACCCATCCTCTTGTGTACATACACACATTTTACGTAGCATTCTTTATGGTTTATGGAAGAGTACATAAAGAATGTAGGATCTCAAGTAGCAGTCCTGTGTGTATTTAGAATGTGATATTTATGTGTACATGGGATATGAGGTGAAGCATAGTGGGTATCAACTCTGTGGCATCCCTTATGTCCACATTAACCCTTTCTTCCCCTGGTCATGTATCATGTAGATGGTAGGGGGTGTTAACCCATTCTTTCTCTCTCTTCACCTGTGCACTGTGTGTCTTGTCCTCTGTGTGTGTGTGTGTGTGTGTGTGTGTGTGTGTGTGTGTGTGTGTGTGTGTGTGTGTGTGTGTGTGTGTGTGTGTGTGTGTGTGTGTGTGTGTGTGTGTGTGTGTGTGTGTGTGTGGGTGTGTGTGTGAGTGTGTGTGTGTGTGTGTTTGTGTGTGTTTGCCCATCTTGCCCATACATCTGTGCAGGCATGCGCCAACCCTCGCAGCTGGAGGGCTACCTGGGGACGTGTGTCCTCCACGACAGCCCGCGTGCCAACACACTAGGTACGTCACGAGGCTAAACACATACCGTCTGTGGGCACACACACTACACGGTGTCCCTACCCAGTCCCTGCAAAAGCTGGCACCCCACAGGTGACTGTTTGTCGCCCACAGCAACACTCTCAACCTTAATATTCATGTAAGGATGCCTACTATGCGTGCCCGTTGAGTGGCAGCGATGGCATAGAGGGCACTGTTAAAAGGGAGTGTGTTAGTCTCTCCTTTGCGCTTCAGTGCCACTGTAGTTTCATAAACATACACTTAGTCTACCACCATGGGCAGTGTAGTTATATTGCCTTACATCGAGACACTGTCTGTAATTGAAAATGCGTCTGGTTAAACACATTGAAGGGCCCTGGTCGACAGTCTCTGCTGTCAGAGTCTGCTTCTATGGGACCCAGCAAAGTGGTCTCTACTCTGTTGAAGTGCGAGAGCAGTCCCCCTATCCAGCAGGAGACAAGAGTTCCATGGGGTTTTGGACACCCCCCACCCTCTCGCTCTCTCTCTCTCGCCCCCCCCCGCTCCCTCTCTCCCCCATCTCTCTCTCTATTCTCCATCTCTCTCTCCCTCTCTCTTTCTCTCTCTCTCCCCCTCCCTCCCTCTCTCAACCCACATCCCATTCCCATTGTGTGTTTAATCTGGGGCTCTTTTGTAGCAGGATTCCACACAAGGCCTTTTCTCCAGGGCCGGCCGTGCTTTTCTGACACCCTTTTTTTTTTTTTTTTTTTTTCATTTCATGGAAATGTTGTGTTTGTGTGCGTTCAGTATGTGTGTGTGTGTATTTGTGAGCATGACCCCCAGCAATGTGTGTGAGCACAGAGTAGAGAGACAAGAGCGAATCATCACAGCCAGGGAATGCCGAGGATTATGGGAGAGATGTAATTATTACCACGTTTTTTTTCCTTTCTTAATAATTTGTTTCGACAAATACTGAAAAGAACGGTCTTGGCCAGTTTTTGTGTTTCCTGACAGTTAAGAAAATATGCTGCTATATTTGTGATTATTATGTGGATTGTTGGAGCTCTTCCAGGCACTCAATCTTTTATATACCTCTGAAATATTGAGTTTGTGGAAAATGTTCTCCTCCTAACACCAATTGGTGCCTCTCAGAAATATGATTTATTTGATTCAATATGATTTTTTGGTCCCATGTTGGCAGTTGCACACATCCAGGTGTAAATGGTACTATATGGATTATTTAAGAGATACTATTTTAAGTTCAGTGAATGTAAATGATTAAATCTGTATGAATTCTTTAGATAGAAAACCTCAGCAGATTCTAGCAGATCCAGTTTGACGAAACCTCACATTCACTCATAGTCACTTTGATATCCCCTTAGATTTTTTAAAATGATTATTTTCATCCACAGACTTGTAATTTAGACAGAGCTCAAAATACTCACAAGCTGCCATTATGGACTTAAATATTCCCAAAATGAGAGAGACACCATAAATAGTACATTCATTTTTCCTTAGGCCTGAACAGGCTGCCATATTGAAGAGGTCATGTCTAGGATGCTCCTTATACTGTAGAGCTCTCTCTCTCTCTCTCTCTCTCTCTCTCTCTCTCTCTCTCTCTCTCTCTCTCTCTCTCTCATCTCCCTGGGGTTATATTTAGGCCGTCCCAAAAAATGTCATATTGGCTAGCTTCCGTACCTTGTTTTATAATTAGGGACATAAAGAGCGATTCAGGGATTATCTGTCTCCCAGTATGTGCAGACATACACACACACACACACGAACATACGTACACACACACACACACTTGTTTTTATTGCTCACATGATTGGGCCATGGACGTTCTAAACTAATTTCGGGAGCTGCCAAGGCTCTGGGGGCTGCCTGCAGGTCGCACACTGAGGCCCTTTATCTGGGGCCTGAATCTAGGCTGGGGATTTTTAGACAGGCAAGTGTCTGAACAGTTATGTCTTATCACAGGGACACAGGTTTGTTCAGAGGCTGTAAAGTTTTGTTGCTTAGAGATTTAGCCTGATGCACTGTTTTCAATTTCAAAGTCTGTTTTACTCATCTGAGTGGGTTGGACAGTGTGCATTGGTATATTCTTTCTGGACATTTTCTGCTGTACTCTTCAGCCAGTATTCAAAGTGTTTAAATTAACCCTCTCTCTCCTCTCCCCCTGCCTCCCCTCTCTTTCCCCTCCTCCAGCAGACATGGATGGCCTGTCCGATCACTCTCCTCCGGGCCCCAACCACAACCACAACCATCTGACCTTCTCCCAACAGCCCATCCCGGGCAACACGGCCGAGCAGCCCCCCTCCTCCCCGGTTCCACCCCTGCCCCCTCCGTCCCATGGTGGGGGCCAGACCCCCGGCCGCCCGGCTCAGCTCCCCCCTGGCCTGCACCACCCGGGCCTGGTGTCCACCCCCATTAGCCCCCAGCTGGTGAACCAGCAGCTGGTCATGGCCCAGATTCTCAACCAGCAGTATGCCGTCAACCGGCTCCTGGCACAGCAGTCGCTGTCGCAGCAGTATCTCAACCACCCGCCGGTCAACCGAAATACCCTGACCAAGCCCCTGGAGCCCCAGGTAGCCAGCAACACTGAGGTGTCCATGGAGATATACCAGTGGGTGAGGGATGAGCTGAAGAGGGCCGGCATCTCCCAAGCCGTGTTCGCCCGCGTGGCTTTCAACAGGACCCAGGTGAGGAGGGGCAGAATTTAACACTGACTCTGGCATAAATCACACATTGATGCCAATAGGAGATTTAGGGAAAGATTGCAACATCTCAGGATAGTATTATGTGCTACCAGGACTGAAAATTAGAAACTACACAACTCTTGTCTTTCCCCAAAGCACTCTGACAAAGCGCTCTGACACATCTGTCACAAGGACAGAATTGTTTTGAGTTGTAATGCCTCAAAGTCAAACTCTGCATTCTTGTCGAAGGCCATCATAAAAACAGTTCATCTTATAACCACTTACAACAACCTAGCACCACAACAACAACAATTTAAAAGCTACCGTACACCTGGCAAGCCGCAACGTCAGAGCATCAGGCGCGGTCACGGCTTGCTCTCCCTCCGCTAAGACATGTGATTTCACTTCACAGGCAGGCAGCACAGCAGGTCCCTGACAGAGATAATGTCTTAAGATGTTCTGCATATTTTGGGGGAGGTGGCAGCAAACCTCATTACTCCTCCGCCACTTTGAAGTTGTGTGCGAAACCTCTTGATAAGAATCTATTAGAATCAGTGCATACCGACGCTCTCTCCACAAAAACAGTTAAGTGGATAGCAAGCAGACAGTGGCGTTTTTGTGCAAATTGGCAAGCCTCTCTCCTTTCAGCCTTATCTCTCCGGTATGAAGAGTTAGTAATGTGCCTTTTGAGAGCCTCCTCTTGTATTACTTACTGTGCGTTATATTTTTTCTCTTCCTGTTTCTGCCGTTCGTGTTAATAACGTGTGTGATGGTGTCTACGCAGAGCGGGGCGGACCCACGGAGCTCGCCTGTCCTTTTTTGTAGAAGCGGCCGATCGACTGGGGAGATTAATGGAAAGGGTTGATGGCCGGGCGCAATAAACATACAAGCCTGCACATACACAATTGCACACACATGCGCACACACACACACACACACACACACACGCACACATATTCTCGCACAATCTTCAGAATACCTGTGACATGCACTCAATGTCAGTATGAAAGCTTGTCTCCCCATTCAGAGTTGATACCTCTATCTAGTTATACATACTTGGCGCCGTCATAAAGCAAATTTATTCCATTGTTCTGTAGTGTTTCACTAAGTCACAAGCACAATGTGTTTTCTTAAACTACCATACCATTAGTTAAACAGCGGAGCCACTAGTTCCAGCTCCGGTAGTTGGTGTAATTATCAACAGAACTGACGTCAAGTTGTTTATTACAAAATCATTTTGTTTATTTCCAAATCACACACCTATTGAAGAAGAGAAGCTGAAAATGGATCACTCAGTGTGTGTCCAACGGCGGATGAAAAGCCTCGATCACACAGTCCTGATAATACAGTGATTCCCGTAATGACAGGATTCATAGCTATTGAAAAGGAACAGCGGATACACTGATTGCTACACTGATGCTCACTGAGTCGATGTGCTGTAATAGTTACATTATCCTCTGGGTCTGGGAGAGTTTACTAGTAGAAATAGAATGTTCACAACGGACATGAAGTTCCTGTAGTGATGTCAATGTATGAGTCTTCTCAGGGCTTACAAATAGGGCATCTCTCTCTCTCCCTCTCCCTCTCCCTCTCTCTCTCTCTCTCTCTCTCTCTCTCTCTCTCTCTCTCTCTCTCTCTCTCTCTCTCTCTCTCTCTCTCTCTCTCTCTCTCTCTCTCTCTCTCTCTCACTCTCTCCCTCTCCCTCTCCCTCTCTCTCTCTCTCCCTCTCTCGCTCTCTCTCTCTCTCTCGCTCTCCCACTCTTCCTCCCAGGGCCTGTTGTCTGAGATCCTGCGTAAAGAGGAGGATCCTAAGACGGCCAGCCAGTCTCTGCTGGTTAACCTGCGGGCCATGCAGAACTTCCTGCAGCTGCCCGAGGCCGAGCGAGACCGTATTTACCAGGACGAGAGGGAAAGGAGCCTGACGGCTGCCTCGGCCATGGGACCTGCGCCACTCATCAGCACCCCGCCCACCCGGCCAGTGCAGGTATGGAACGAACAGGCAAGCATGCACACAGACAGAGCAGCGTGGACACATACACACGAACAAACGCATTTATTTTGACCTTAAGTTGTACAGCAAGTGCCACTACCCACCCCACTCTTAAAATAGGAAGCAACTCAATGACGACAAGTTCTGTGGATTAGTGAATCTCCCCCAGTCTTGTCAGTCAGTCACTTCCTCATTCAACTGTCTGACCACCAGCTCTCCACTGTCTCTCCCACAATCAAAGTCCTTTATTGGACAGGTATGTGGCAACTTTTCCACTTAAGCACATTTTGAGTGCGGTCGAGTGTGTCTGGGGCGGAGAGAGCCAGACAAAGACCTCCTCTGTTCAGCCTCAGACTAAAGACTGCCTTTTATTTGGGAGAGTGAGAATGTCCCTGTGCCACCCATTGGCCAAACAGGGAGGCCCTTTTTACTGCATGGCCAGATCGCAGTGGCCGTCCTTTCAAAACTGGAAGGAAAGGGAAGAATCAGACTCTGAACCAGTGGTTTTAAACTTGGAAAAGGACACTTTGCAGTTCACAGGTCTTCCTCAACAGTCAGTTGGCTGTGAAAGCTGGACATGGAAAAAGGGAGAGAGAGCCGATAGAGGGAGAGAGACAGACACAGAGAGGGAGACAGAGTGAGAGAGAAAGCGAGAGAGAGATGTCCCTCGCACAACGACACATTGACCAGACTCGACCATGTTTCTGCTATCAGACATACCTCTGTTCAGGCCCTAATTCTGTTTACTTCAGTGTCGTCCATTTCAAACATGTGGATCAGGAGGTGCACACACCTTTCTGGATTGAATAATTGTGTTAGTCAAATTCCAGGGATTTCAGTTTGTATTCTAAAGGCATCATTTTATGGGGCAGTACAGGACACACAGACCTTGTAGTTTTGTTATAACCGGTTGATTCTAGATAGGTCACATCTAAACTTCCACCATTTACTATACCGTTTTTTACTTCTTGCTGAACATGAAACATCACGGTATTATATGATCATCAGCCGTAATATGCGTTTTTCTATTCTTCCCTTCACATATGACTGAGTCCTATCATGGTAGGACTAGCCCTGGCCTGGACATATGCCAGACTCCCACTGACAGCTCCTAGAGAGTATTAAGTAATGCATTGGGAGATTTAGCCACATAAATCAGTCAGGGTGGCAATTGAACAGAGACAGGGAGGCTTTTATAGGCCTCCTAAAAAATGATGTGGAGGTATGTTTCTCATGTGTGCCCATGGGTGGCTCCAGTGCCCTCACCAGTCTCTGCATGTCCAAGGCTTAGCAATTAGAGCTACTAAGGAAAATGTTGGTAGTCAGTACACACACTGACACCCCTCGCCTACTGAGTCATAAATGGTTAAAAATATGCCCAGGAATCTTAAGACATTCCAGTTTACCACACATTTTGGGTCCATTATCTTTTCATAACCTCCAAAATGGCTGTTAAATGTCTAGACATATGCGTTAAACATTTATTTTAGATTTTTACTGATTGTTTTGGGCAAGTTTGTAAACTGATAAGATTAATACTGAGTAATGAAATGATTGCCTACACGTAACAAAAATATTTAAAAAAATACAGTATTCACACACGTTTTAAAAGGATTTCCTCTCGACTTTGCATATGAATGACAACAAGCCACGGAATGATGTTGATTCAATTCCATGTGTCTCTCTGCAATCTGATTTCTGATCAGTTTAGCTTCATCAATGAGACTGCAGTGTACTAACGTTGTCATTGCACATGTAATATACTACCTTTGTGTTGATACAGCCTAACAATTTGTTGTTGTGTGTGTGTGTTTGTGTGTGTGTGTGTGCGTGCGTGTGTGTGTGTGTGTGTGTGTGTGGTTAAATCCCTTTTCTGAGGGTGGAACTAAACAAACATGTCTCTGTTGCCCTAGCAGCCCAGGAGAGAAGACTGTAACAACGTCAGACCTGAGGACTGGAACCCCAGAATCCCTGTGGGCATCTCTCCTGTAAGAAAACACAACAATGAACCATCTCTTTGTGACACTTTCACCCTTACTGTACTGTATCAATAACATTGTTATTCATGGTTATCGTAATAATGTATGTTGTGGCATTTTATGTAAATAGTAGCATGATTTGTTCGTATCACTTTTAGAAATTAGAATTTTACCATGAAGTATTTAGTTATAAATGTAATAGCTTATTAATAAGTAATTCAATTAATAAAAACACATTTATTAATAGTTCATCAATTGTTTATTAATGCTTGTTCATAAACGTTATTATAAAGTGTTACCAATATGTTTTCTTATATATTCTTATATATGTTAAGTGAAGTTAATTAGAGAAATTATGAAATGTATGAAATAATTGAATGTGAACTTGTCTCCCATGTTTTAAACATAGTTCTCTTTCCCTCCTTTATCTACCTGGACAGATCCCCGAATCCAGAAAACCTGGCAGCATCACCTTGTTTTCCAACCCTTTTGCTGACACTCCTTACCCTGGCCAGGTGAAGGCCTCTCCGCTCCCCAGCGAGTGGAACGGCAAGACGGAGAGCTGCATCCTCAACATCAACTCCTCCATCTATGACGAGATCCAGCAGGAGATGAAGAGGGCCAAGGTTTCCCAGGCTCTGTTTGCCAAGGTGGCCGCCTCCAAGAGTCAGGTACCATGTAACGACCATGACTCTGGTTGCCATTTTTGTACACACAACATACAATTCTAGGCCAGAAACCAATAAGAGCACTATTTTGGTACAGACACACAGACCTGCAGAACAACACCACACACAATAAGTATTATTTTCCACTGTGCCACGAAGTAGAAGAGGGTTAACTGAGAAACTGGTATCATTTCTGTGAGAAATTGGCACTCAACATTTAAACAAAATATAGAACAAAAGAATGTCTCAGGCGATATTATTGAGAACGTATGTTATTAAACTATTAGTTACAGTTCTGTGGATGTTCCAGCTTCAAATATAATGCACACATCAATATTTACAGAGCTAATATTTTCATTTCATGCCTGGACTTGTCGTGGAGACATTTTGGCTCCTTCCCAGTGTGGTTGATGAAACATTAGAAAACAAAATAATAAAACACGATATAAAACCAGATCTGGAGACATTCACCAGTTAGGGGGTTCAAAAACTGAAGCGCCACATTGTGCAACTCTCCTCTCTTCTCCGACTGGTGATTTATCGCCATAATGACATATGTCTCCTTTATTGTGGGTTTAGCGAACAGCAGACAGTGTTTCAACACAAAACAAACCTGTTTATATTAGCTGTGCTCTGAATGACTCTCAGCTAAAGCGGAGCCTGTTATCTCGCCCAGGGAACAACCCACTCGTTGAATACCGGCTTGTGTGAGCAAAATTACCATCAGTTGAACTCTTATTAAAACTAATTAAAGAAATGCGGAGCAAGCCGTTATTATTAAAGGTTTGATATATCGGTGGAGTTGAAAACGTTTCCACAATTGTTACTTGATGAAGAAAAAGAAAATAGATTAAACAGGGGCCAAATTATCTGGAAATATCTGTGGAGGTTGTTTTTTTTCCGCTGATTGCGATGATTATAGGGCCAGATACCTTTGTTTTAGTAAATTGCAGTTTGATGCACAAACCATTGTTTTTGTTCAGGAGTTCAAATACTTTTTGGAAGAGAGGAGAGAAGAGGGGGAGAAAAAATATCTTTTCTCAGATTATCATTTGTGAGTGAACAGGTTTCCACTGTATTTCCCCTCTCCCCTCTCTCTCTCTCTCTCTCTCTCTCTCTCTCTCTCTCTCTCTCTCTCTCTCTCTCTCTCCTCTCCTAAGTTTCTCTCTCGTCTCCCTGCTTCACCATTCATGGCGATGGAGGCGGAGGGTGTGAATGTGAATTGAGCAGCAGATAAGAAGTGTGCTAATTATGCCTGTGAAAGGGGGCCTGGGAGAGCACTTATCTCTGGCTCCATCTCGTAATGGGCGCTCCCCGGGCAGCTGGTGCCCCTCCCGGCCCAGGCCCACACCACCACCGGGGGCAGTGGTGGCTCCACTCCGCACCAGGCCCAGACTCAGAACCCAGAGACCCAGGCCCAGGCTCTGCACTTTAGCCCAGTGGGGGTTGCTGGTGCTGGGGTTGGAGGGTGAGGGAGTGAGGAGCTGGTGGTGGTGGATGGTGGTGGGGGGTGGTGGTGAAGGAAGGGTCCATCCATTGGGGTGCAGACTGGCAGGAGAAACGGGGGTTTGGGGGCGGGGGAGGCTCAGTCTCGATACGGAGGCTGGCACATGTGTGTCTGATTGGTGTGCCATGCCTCCTCTTCCCACAGCCACCCCGGCACAGTGCAGGAATTCTCGGTGGTCGCACGCTCGCATGTATGCAGCCCACCACCCTGAAAGAGCTGGCGAATGTTGGGGGGTTGGAGGACAGGAGAGCTTGGCTCAGGCAGCTATTGTGTGTGTCTGTGTGTGTTTGTCTAGTCTAGTCCTGCCACTGTGAAAGATAGATAGAGCGAGGAGAGGAGGGGAAAGGAGGAGCGGGGAGAAGAGGGGAGGAGATCTGAGAAGGGGAGCAGGGGGCTGTGGAATGGGAGAGGGTGGGAGCAGTGGTGATCCCCTGAGTGGGAGAGCTCTAAGCAGGAGTTTAGAGATTGGCTTACACTCCAGTGTGTGAGATTGGCTTACACTGTGTGTGTGTGTGTGTGTGTATGTGTGTGTGTGTGTGTGTGTGTGTGTGTGTGTGTGTGTGTGTGTGTGTGTGTGTGTGTGTGTGTGTGTGTGTGTGTGTGTGTGTGTGTGTGTGTGTGTGTGTGTGTGTGTGTGGTGTGCATGGGTGTGCTGTGTGGGGGATGGGGTTTGGAACACAGCCATCCCGTCCCCTCTCAGGGCTCGTAACCACAGCAGACCTCTCTTTCTGCCAGTCTTTAACTGGTAGGTCTCTCTCTCATATTCACAGTAGCATTTCAATGACCTTTTTAACCTCAACATTTTGGGTGCAGTGAGTAAGTACAATTGAAAATCTCCATTCCGCTGCTGGTTGGCATCAAGTTCAGTCATGCAGCCTACAGGATATATTGAGACTGCAGCCTATTTTGATTCATTTGTACGGCTATACATTACATTAAGATAGAGTCCAGTAACCCTTCATATTTCATTTGTATCAAATTTCATTCTTATCAAATTCAAAGTAGAGCCAACATTCAGCTGTGGGAGATGTGCTGTATACTAGTTTGAGCAGGTTGTTAGAGGGTAACTATAGTATTGAGGTAGCCTTTGTTAATGATGTAGCCTATTGGTTTGAAGCCAGCCACAGGAGACAATGCCGCCAGAATCCTCAGCTAGCATTAGGAGACACCCCTTTAGTTATAGCGTTCGGAGAGATGGATGCTAGATTTTGATGAGAGCCCTTGTCACTGCTAACAAAGCTGCACCGGTAGAGGTGGTGGCTAGGTAGCTATCTGTTTTAGCTAGTGAAATGGAGGCTATCCGTATTGGCTAGGCTAACAGAGAGGGTGTTTAGCTAGCTGTATGTTGTTGGCTGCTAAAGGAGCGGAAGCTAGCGATGGGTGGCTAGCGGTGGGAGGCTAGCCGTGGGGAGCCACTGACATGGCTTTGGTGTCTAAACTGCCTGACACACATCCTGAGAGGGAGCTGTGATTGTCTGTATCAGAGTCCCTGCTGTCACACAACAAGCGATCCGGGAGCTCCTGCGCCACAGGGCTAGCTCTCATACCCCCCAACACACACACAGAGTGACCAGTGGAATACAAAAAAGAAACGCCACCACCAAGTGCCTATCTCTCTCTCCCTCTCTGTCACTCGTTCTCTCTCTCTCCCCTGGAAGAGGCTACGCTAATTAGCCAGGCTCTAATGAGACAGAATGGCACTGATCTGGTCCGCCGCTGAGCCACCGGGGGGGGGGGTTGGTGCAGGGGGGGCTGGTGTGTGCCATCTGTCACCCTGCGCCCGCCTGGCACGGAGCTCTCCGGGGTGGAGGGGGGGGAGGACACTGGCTGCCTAGCTGGTCTGGAATGGAAAGGTGGAGAGTGGGAGAGAGAGAGAGGGGAGGAGGAGGGTGGTGGAATTACTGGACCTGCCCCCCCTGCCTATAATTTCTGAAATGATTCATATCCTGGGTTAGTGGAATCTGTGTTGTTGTTTTTGACTGGGACAGCTTGAACGCTGTACATCCATCCCACTCATATGGCCCAACCACCTCCTTAATACTCATGCATGGACCCCTCCCATCCTACCAAACCTGTCAATCAATTCTCACCAGAAATGTTGGGTTCCTCTCTCTGCTGAGTCTAAAGGGCAGATGTTACGGGAGATGATATTTGGAACGTAGACTCACTGCTTTGACAGAATTGAATAATATCTGATCTTCTGAAGCAGGAAGCGCCTAGGGAGAAACTGGGCTTGACCACCTACACCATGAGTCATGAACCTAAAGATAAAAAATGTGAATGGTTTATAACTTGAGTCTTTTTCCTTCATGGATAATATGACTGTGGTGTTGTTATAGGGCTGATCCAGAGTGAAGTTATAAATCACCTCCCAAAGTTTCACTTCTGTTTCTGTGGTGTAACGGCCAACAGAATATCTCCATTGTTTGTTTACAGACTCCGGATTTTCTCCCTGCGAAACTGAGGCAGATTAGAAATGAGAGAGCATCACCAAAAGGGAAATAAAGGCCATGACTGTTTATTAATTGATTTATTTATTTATCCGGTTGCTTGGTTATTAGGTTGCCAGGGAAACGGTGGCAGATCTTCTATATTATTAAAGAGACAATTTCTTGAACCGGAGACCCAGATGTCTGAATAATTAATTTAGTGTATGAATTATGTTGCAAAAGGCAGTTCCTCCTCTTCCCTCTGAAATTAGCATTTTTGTAATTGTTTAATGGACAGAGCAATCCCCGCCAGCATCTAACCCACTGCCTCTCATTTCATCAACCACCTCTAACCCCCCCCCACCCCCCACTGAGCATGCACATACCTCACTACTGTACTACTCAACTGTCTGGTTCTCTCTCTCTCTCTCTCTCTCATTCTCTCTCTCTCTCTCTCTCTCTCTCTCTCTCTCTCTCTCTCTCTCTCATTCACACACTCTCTCTCTCTCCCTCTCTCTCTCTCTCTCTCATTCACCCCCCCCTCTCTCTCTCTCTCTCTCTCATTCACACACTCTCTCTCTCTCTCTCTCTCTCTCTCTCTCTCTCTCTCTCTCTCTCTCATTCACACACTCTCTCTCTCTCCCTCTCTCTCTCTCTCTCTCATTCACCCCCCCCTCTCTCTCTCTCTCTCTCTCATTCACCCCCCCCCCCCCCTCTCTCTCTCTCTCATTCACACACCCTCTCTCTCTCTCTCCTCCTCTCTGCCCTTTTGCCCAACTCCATCACACCTACTGTACCTACCTCTATCCCCACATTCCACTCCCCGACATTTGCCCCCTGCTGTCCGAAGTCTGAGGTAGCTCTCACCCTCCACGCCCCCGTTGCTTCTCCTTCCCAGGCTGGGCTAACAGTGTGGGGAGAGCCTCGCTCCAGCTCCAGCCCTTTCCCACTATCTCCTCTGACAGACCACACAGGGCTTGTTCTGAGGCCCATTCTGGCTAATCTGATC
The DNA here is from genome assembly GCF_045791955.1 of Oncorhynchus clarkii lewisi. Taxonomy (NCBI): domain Eukaryota; kingdom Metazoa; phylum Chordata; class Actinopteri; order Salmoniformes; family Salmonidae; genus Oncorhynchus; species Oncorhynchus clarkii. The sequence goes on along the minus strand of NC_092149.1, from coordinate 30,046,623 downwards.
AGGCAGGCAAATACGCCGGGAAAAGCGCTTTAATGATCCCCCTAATTACCTCAAGTCAATACCAACTGTATTATTAGACTCGGGGAAAATATTCCATTAGGGTGCCCCCTGTGGGAGTCCCCCCCGTGCACACCGATGTCACGCGCCGCGCGCCCCCACGCTTGTAATTAATTTTATTTACACACGCAGGAATGCACAAGGTCGCACCTGCAGCCCGGAGCCGCCCGACTCGGCCCGCCTAATCAGATCTGTCATAATTACCATTCTGTATGCTTCTGACACACGCCGGGAAATATTTCAATTTAACTACAGCCACAAGCTCCGGCAGATGCAGTATGGGGATGTGTGTGTGTGTGTGTGTGTGTGTGTGTGTGCGTGTGTGTGTGTGTGTGTGTGTGTGTGAGAGAGAGAGAGAAAGAGAGGGGAATTGCATGGGGAGACATTAGGACCTATTCGAGTGCTTGTGTACTCCCGCTTTCTATTTTTCTCTCTCGCTCTCTCTCTCTCTCTCTCTCTCTCTCTCTCTCTCTCGCTCTCTCTCTCTCCTTCTACTTGTTTCTCTTCAGACCCTGTCTCTCTCCTCTCTCTTACTACGCACATGATGCCACAAAGTAGACTTCTCACACTGTATAGCTATGACTTTCCACATCAGTTCTCATTTCATACAGAGGGTTAAGACATCCCTCACATCTCATACATATCATTCATTGAGACCCTATTTTGAGATTTGACCAATTACAGATACGGCTTTAGCTGACATACACAATTTGCAGGTTTTCTGCTATTTTAATCCATAATTCACTAAGATCAGCCATGATTTATCAGCTTAATTATGCTCTGATATTAGCAATTAAACTCCAGCTTTGAATTAAATATCAATCAAGTGCTTATAATTGATGGAATAACACTCCACGTAGGTGATCGGTGTGTTCCTTGTTCAGGTGCTGCTTAGCTCTGAAACTTTCTTCTTCTCTCTTCCTCTTTTGTGAGTTGGTGGTCCTTTGTGCATTCATTCACTCTCTTACTTGTTCTCCTGTTTCTGTAGCTGCCTCAATACTGTGGTAGACTCCATAGAAGATGTAAACTGAGGGATACTATAATGTTGAAGAGATGTTACTGGACTCTCTCTGTTATTTAATAGTTCTCAATAGGAATAGCTTGATATATTTTTTCCACAGTCAACTGAACATGCCTCCTAATGTTTGACAAAGAGACCCGGCATACAACATAGTGTTTGGTTTGTCATTTTGTAGCCTGGCAGAGCAGAGCACAGATATGTCAAGTTCTGTATTTGAGGATTTTGACATTTTTATTCGCCTGCTCTGGTCGTTCTGTCCTAGTTCTAAGTTTTCCCGTTTTAGGAATTCATACTGTGACATTCTGTGACGATGAACCGATTGCCATTGTTCTGAGAGTAAATGCTGAGAAAGAGAACGTTTCCTGCACAATCATGCTTTCACTCCGCAGCATATGTGCAATGGAGATTTTCGAGTCTGCTATTGTTGACAACTGGCGCATTGTGATGCGAGAGGGCATGACCTTTCACTCGGTAAACGCTGATATCACATGTTTCCCAGCTGGTGTCTTTGACATCATATACCTTAGTCTGAAATGTGTCGGTCAAGACTTCCCATGTTGCAATTTGAAAATGAATGCAGGGAAACAGGTTGCCTTGTTTGTTTCAGATTGAGCAGATGTGGGTATGTATGCATACTCTACTCTTGACCGATTCGAATAAATTCCACTTTGACAAAACATTAATGCATGTTTTTATGTAGCTACAGGTTAAACTCTGTATAAATGTCCAAAGTAAGGCATTTAAATAACAGATTACATTGTATTCTGTTGAGCAATATGTTTCCTACTTAGGATTCACAATTTGACTGGATTGTTTTGTGTACAAATCCTTCAACACAAATCATCACTTTTAATTTGTTGTTTCTAAAGAGTGTTAATTGATAGATTTGTTCTACAGTACAAATGCTCGTGGACAGTCAGGCCCCAGTCCAATGAGTTCTATTGCAGGGAGTCAGATGGTTGAGTAATGAACAGTCAAGAGTATTACCGTGTATTTCCATGTGCAGACCAATCCCCTGCAGGATCAGTGAGTAAAGCCCAGGACCTGGTGTAAATAATGCAGTGGAGCACATAGACATCTGCCTGAGCTCTTTCACAGTTCACTCTACTTGTGTTACCAATTACTTCAGGTGAATCTTGAAAACAATCACAAAACATAATAGCTGTATACTTACATTGAGGAGTTTTCCACAACAGTCACGGCTTTCATCAATAAGTGCATACAGTGCCTTCGGGAAAGTATTCAGGTCCCTTGGATGTTTTCCACATTTTATTACGTTACAGCCTTATGTGCTTAGGGTCATTATCCTGTAGGAAGGTGAACCTTCGCCCCAGTCTGAGGTCTTCAGCGGTCTGGAGCAGATTTTTATCAAGGATCTCTCTGTACTTTGCTCCGTTCATCTTTGCCTCAATCCTGACTAGTTTCCCAGTTCCTGCCGCTGAAAAACATCCCCACAGCATGATGATGCCACCACCATGTTTCACTGTTGGGATGGTGCCAGGTTTCCTCCAGACGTGAAGCTTGGCATTCAGGCCAAATAGTTCAATTTTGGTTTGATCAGACCAGAGAATCTTGTTTCTCGTGGTCTGAGAGTCTTTTAGGTGCCTTTTGGAAAACTCCAAACGGGCTGTCATGTGCCTTTTACTGAGGAGTGGCTTCTGTCTGGCCACTCTACCATAAAAGCCTGATTGGTGGCGTGGTGCAGAGATGGTTGTCCTTCTGGAATGTTCTCCCAGCTTCACAGAGGAAATCTAGAGCTCTGTCAGAGTAACCATCAGGTCCTTGGTCACCTCCTTGACCTAGGCCCTTCTCCCCCGACTGCTCAGTTTGGCCGGGTGGACAGCTCTAGGAAGCCCAGGGTGTCTTGGGGACCTTCAATGCTGCAGACATTTTTTTGTTACCCTTCTCCAGATCTGTGCCTCGACACAATCCTATCTCAGAGCTCTATGGACAATTTCTTCAATCTCACGGCTTGGTTTTTGCTCTGACATGCACTGTCAACTGTGGGACCTTATATAGACACGTGTGTGCCTTTCCAAAGACAATCCAATTAATTGAATTTACACAGGTGGACTCCAATCAAGTTGTAGAAACATGTCAAGGATGATCAATGGAAACAGGATGCACCTGAGCTCAATTTGGAGTCTCATAGCAAATGATCTGAATACTTATGTAAATAAGGTATTTTTGGTTTGAAAAAATTATACATTTGCAAAAATGTTTAAAAACATGTTTTTGCTTTGTCATTACGGGGTATTGTGTGTAGATTGCTGAGGATTTGTTTTAAATGTAATCCATTTTAGAATAAGGCTGTAATGTAACAAAATGTGGAAAAAGTCAAGGGGTCTGAAAACTTTCCGAAGGTACTGTAGACAATGTCATCCCCACAGTTACTATAAGAACATATCCAAAGCAAAAACCAGGCATTACCTACTGGGCGAGAGCTACCGCTTACAAGAAACGGGACACGGACATGGGCGCTACGACCTCCGATGAGACATCAAACATGCAAAAGGACAATATAGGAGGAAGATGGAATCCTATTACACCGGCTCTGATGCTCGTTGTGTGTGGCAGGACTTGCAGACGATAATGGACTGCAAAAGGAAACGCAGCCGTGAGTTGCCCAGCGATGCAGAACTCCCAAACAAGCTAAATGCCTTTTATGCTCGCTTCGAGGAATATAACACTGTGCCTTGCGTGAAAGTTGCTGTTTTTCCGGATGACTGTGCGATCTCGCTCTCCGTGGCCGATGTGAGAAAAACGTTTAAACAGGTTAACAATCACAAGGCCGCCGGGCCAGACAGAATACCAGGGCGCATGCGCAGACCAGCTGGCAAGTGTCTTCTCTGACATTTTTTATCTCTCCTTGTCCCAGTCTGTAATCCCAACATGTTTCAAACTGACCACCATTGTCCCTTTTCCCAAGAGCTCTAAGGTAACCTGCCTAAATGACGATTGTTCTGTCGCACTCACATCTGTAGTTATGAAGTGCTTTGAAAGGCTAGTCATAACACACATCAACACCATTATCCCAGACACCCTACACCCACTCCAATTCACATATCGCCCCAAAAGGTCCACAGAGGATGCAATCTCAATTGTACTTCACACTGCCCTCTCCCACCTGGACAAGAGGGGAAATAACTATGTGAGAATTCTGTTCATAGACTACAGCTCAGCGTTCATCACCATAGTCCCCTCCAAGCTCATCACCAAGCTTGGGATCCAGGGTATGAACCCCTCCCTCTGCAACTGGATCCTGGACTGCCTGATGGGCCGGCCCCCAGGTGACGAGGGTAGGCAACAACACATCTGCCACGCTGACCCTCAATACGGGGGATCCTCAGGTGTACGTGCTTAGTCCCCTCCTGTACTCCCTGTTCACCCATGACTGCATGGCCACGCACGACTCCAACACCATCATCAAGTTTTCTGACAATACGACGGTGGAAGGCCTGATCACCGTCTGGCTGCATCACCGCCTGGTATGGCAAATGCACCGCCCTTGACCGCTATGCCCTATAGAGGGTGGTGCGTACAGCCCAGTTCATCACTGGGTCCGAGCTCCCTGCAATCCATGACCTCTATATCAGGCAGTGTCAGAGGAAGGCCCGAAAAACTGCCAAAGACTCCAGCCACCCAAGCCATAGACCGCCCGGCAACCAGGCTCTGAGACAGCATCTATCCCCAAGCCAAAGACTGCTAAATAGTCAATGAATGATACCTGAACTATCTGCACTGACCCTACGCACACTCACTAGACGATATATACACCCTAAATTGACACTCCCACACAAAAACCACACACATTCACGTACACTACATACGTACACACACACACACACACACACAACAAATACACGCATTCCGACACAACACAAACACACATACATACACATTACACACACACACACACTTTTATATTCATCATATGGTGCTGCTACTCTGTTCTTTATTTTAGTCTTATTATTATCTATCCTGATGCCTAGTCACTTTACCCTGCCTTCATGTACATATCTACCTCAAATACCTTCAAATTATCTATCCTGATGTCTAGTCACTTTACCCCGCCTTCATGTACATATCTACCTCAAATACCTTCAAATTATCTATCCTGATGTCTAGTCACTTTACCCTGCCTTCATGTACATATCTACCTCAAATACCTTAAAATTATCTATCCTGATGTCTAGCCACTTTACCCTGCCTTCATGTACATATCTACCTCAAATACCTTAAAATTATCTATCCTGATGTCTAGTCACTTTACCCTGCCTTCATGTACATATTTCCCTCAAATACCTTAAAATTATCTATCCTGATGTCTAGTCACTTTACCCTGCCTTCATGTACATATCTACCTCAAATACCTTAATATTATCTATCCTGATGTCTAGTCACTTTACCCCGCCTTCATGTACATATCTACCTCAAATACCTTAATATTATCTATCCTGATGTCTAGTCACTTTACCCTGCCTTCATGTACATATCTACCTCAAATACCTCATACCTCTGCACAATGATCTGGTACTGCTACTTCCTGTATATAGCTCCACAGTGATCTGGTACTGCTACTTCCTGTATATAGCTCCACAGTGATCTGGTACTGCTACTTCCTGTATATAGTTCCACATTGATCTGGTACTGTTACTTCCTGTATATAGCTCAACAGTGATCTGGTACTGCTACTTCCTGTATATAGCTCCACAGTGATATGGTACTGCTACTTCCTGTATATAGCTTCATTCTTGTGTATTTTATTCCTTGTGTTACTATTTTATTTTATTATTATTTTTAAACTCGACGCATGTGACAAATACTATTTGATTTGATTTGACTTATTTGTACTACTTACTGTACTTATTTGCTTAAAAATCTTTACTCATTGTTTTATTATGGAATGAGTGAGATGGGTAGAAGGCATCCCAACTCTAGTCAGCACTGGGAATGCATGCTAAGAGTGTAGGATTTTTCAGGATGGCCACATGGTAGCTAGACCTCCAATTCTCCCGGGGAAGAATAGTTGAGTTCAATTAAGGGCCTCGACCCCATTTCCTCCTCGTTCCCACCCCTCTCTTCTCTCCACGCCAAAGACTATTTGAATAGGCGCTCGAACCTGCCTTATTTGCATATTCAGATTTCCTTACACACACAAAACATTGGGTCTGTTTTCCACAGTCAATTTTTGCTTATTGTTGTGGGAGATTCACATATTCCCGAGCATCAAGCAGGTCGGCATTTCCCGTCAACAGATGGGCATGGCGCCGTATTTACAACCCAGTGCACGTAACTGTGTGGGGTGAACTCGCTCTAAGGTGCACGCTCTTGCAGAGGAGAAACAGGTTTGAACATACTGTGTTATCAGCTGCATTTATCTGCATAGCATTGTCTGCTAGTGGAGCTGGGCCCTATGCCAGGTTCAAGGAGGGAAAGACAATAATGCTTTGTATCTCCTACTTTTTATTTCTCTCTCCCTCTCGGACACAGAGATGTGAGTCTGGCTCTCTGCAGCTTTCTGCAGCTCTCAATCCCTCCTCTGACAAGTTCCACAAGTCCAGCCACAACAATGGATTGCAATCTTTTTCTCCCAACTGTCACAGGTTTTTTTTTGTTTCCCCCTCCCGTAAAATATGTTTTGCTTCTACAAGGTCAAATGTGCTTTTGTTTCAGAGTAGACAATGATTGTATAAAGCACCATATTCAATTTGATTGTGTTATAATCCCCCCCCCCCGTAACAAAAAGAGAATCAGAGTTGGTCGACATCTGCCGGCTTATTTTTCAGTGGTGGACTGATGGGGCTGATAATGACCAAATGAGATTAGAGATAGGTGTTGGCCCTGCCGTGTGACTGTGGAGGCAGGCCTCTCTATCTCTCTATCTCTGTCTTTTCCATACAGGGTTTCACAGCAGGGTGTTATTTATTGATGCAGTAGTGTGCGTCCATGTTGTGGAGGGGGAAGG